>NC_134485.1:149591867-149735028 GCF_040206685.1 Ascaphus truei | reverse complement strand
CCTCTGTCTCTCTCACCCTCTGTCTCTCTCACCCTCTGTTCCCTCTCTCTCTCTCTCTCTCTCTCTCTCTCTCTCTCTCACCCTCTCTCTCTCACCCTCTCTCTCTCTCTCTCACCCTCTCTCTATCTCACCCTCTCTCTATCTCACCCTCTCTCTCTCACCCTCTCTCTGTCTCTCTTACTCTCTCTGTCTCTCTCACCCTCTATCTCTCTCACCCTCTGTCTCTCTCACCATCTCTCTCTCTCTCTCTCTGTCTCTCTGTCTCTCTCACCCCTCTCTCTCTTTCTGTCTCTCTCTGTCTCTTCTCACCTCTCTCTCTCTGTCTCTCTCACCCTCTCTCTCTCTGTCTCTCTCACCCTCTCTCTGTATCTCTCACCCTCTCTGCCTCTCTGTCTCTCTCACCCTCTCTGTGTCTCTGTCTCTCTCACCCTCTCTGTCTCTCTCACCCTCTCTGTCACTCTGTCTCTCTCTCTCTCTCTCACCCTCTCTCTGTCTCTCTCACCCCCTCTGTCTCTCTAACCCTCTCTGTCTCTCTCACCCTCTCTGTCTCTCTCTGTCTCTCTCACCCTCTCTGTCTCTCTCTGTCTTTCTCACCCTCTCTGTCTCTCTCACCCTCTCTGTCTCTCTAACCCTCTCTGTCTCTCTCACCCTCTCTGTCTCTCTCACCCTCTCTGTCTCTCTCACCCTCTCTGTCTCTTTCACCCTCTCTCTCTCTATTACCCTCTCTCTCTCTCTTACCCCCTCTCTCTCTCTCTCTCTCTCTCTCTCTCTCTCTCTCTCTCTCTCACCCTCTCTCACCCTCTCTCTCTCTCTCTCTCTCTCTCACCTTCTCTCTCTCTCACCTTCTCTCTCTCTGTCTCTCTCACCCTCTCTCTCTCTCTCTGTCTCTCTCACCCTCTCTCTCTCTGTCTCTCTCATCCTCTCTCTCTCTGTCCCTCTCACCCTCTCTCTCTCTGTCTCTCTTACCCTCCCTGTCTTATCTTAACTGCCGTATACCTACACCGACGTAACCTACAATTCTTTCTTCCAGATCTGACTCAAGCTTCACACGGGAGACATCGGAATACAGGTAGGGAACACCTCCCCTCCAGTATAGTACCTTGAGGGACGGCGGATCAGGTAAGATCCCATGCGGGATTGCGGCTTTAGATATTGTGAAGAGGCGGCATCCTGACACTGGTTAATGGGTTCAGAATCATTCACATCTGGGTTTTTTTTGTTCGATTAGTGAGGTCAACACACACACACACACACACACACACACACACACACACACACACACACACACACACACACACACACACACACACACACACACACACACACACACACACACACACACACACACACACACCTATGTTACAAGGACTAATGGTAGTAAAGTATAAATGTACTACAATAAATAAACTGTTATGTAAAAAATAAAAAATGTCCCGGTTTTTCATTTTCAAAATCTGGTCACCCTACCTTTGAGTGCTTGTTTGGATGTCATTACGCAAGGTTTTCTGGCTGCAGTGGAAGCACTGCTTGCTGTGTAATTATGGAGTGAGGTTTGGGGGACCTGTCTGAGATGTGAATTTGCCCAGAAGTGTTCTTTATCATTAGGTTTTCGTTAAAAGCTTTTTGCTGCTAAGGCTTCGGATATAGTGGGCATGCGCGATGGAGCGCATGGCGTAGCGCGCACCTGTCGGATGAGCGATCTGTGGACTGATATCCACATCGAGGCGGAGGTGTGGCGTAGCCATGGCCGTGATGTCCCGAGGCAGGTTCACGTTCATTGGCTGAACTGCTCACTTGACCCGGCCGTAATGCGTCAAAATGAAAATCTTTTGTCTACTGAAAAATCTGCTGCGTCGTCGTGCTTCCTCGCACAGCCCCATGGATTCCCTGCATTTTGTTAGAGCTGTCGCGCTTGCCGTCGCTCACACCATGGCCACAGACTAAGGGAACTGCAGTGCATTGTATGACGACAATAATGATTTTGAAGGTCGGTTTTGTTAAATTTGCTTCCTTATTGCTTCGCATTTGTGCACTAATCATTTTTTATCTAGTTTTTTTTTTTTTGCACATACCTCTGGTATAATTTCAGTCATTCCCTGAATTATTACTGGTTTATTAAAGTTAGTAACGAAAGACAGGGGTGCCCAATGCTACATCCAAATGAAAAAACATATATGGTAATAAGTATAAAGTTTAAATACTTCAATAATAATTACTTGGTTATTTAGTTAAACCCTTTGGCCAAAGTGTCGTAAGCCTGCATACCAAACGTCAAGGTATAACCAAAAATGCAGATCCTACACTACACTGTGAACCCTTCCCTTTAACTCTGTGTAACGGATTTTCTGGCCTGGCCTGACCCACCCAATCTCACATTTGCCCCTGTGGTCTAACCAGTCCCCATTACATGGTAGTGTCTGGTGGTGCACCTGTTGGCAACAGGACTCCTGAGTCTCCCGCATGATGTTAGTGGGGATATCAGCAAGCCAGGCAGCTGAGGTAGTGTGTATGAGTCCTACCTATATCCAGTGCAGCGCCTCCACCTCATCAGGATCCCTGCGTCCGCATTGGGATGATTCTGATGAGGAACTCCTCCGTGATGCCTTCCTCTGCAGAGTAATTCCAGACTCACACATGAGGGTATCTTTGATCAAAGGCATTCTTTATTGATTGATGGTATGGGCAAGCTGCCCCTCACAGCAAGCACACTTAGCCACACATTCCTCTTGTTACTGTCCCTTTCCAAGGTACGTCCTCCCAATGGAGTGGGATCCCCTCTCCCCTTAGGGAGATCACCCCTGTGCCAGGTCCCTGGACACAGTGTGGGCCTGGTCAGCCTGGCTGCTGCTTGACCGTGAACTGGGCCACTAGTTGAAGCACTAGTGTACCCCTTACTCCCAAGTCTCAACTCAGACTTGTTCCTCTAACCACCTTGTAGAACCGCTAACTTTGGACAGTGCTGTGCCTTATATACCTCAGGAAACTGGCACATCTCTGATGTCACTAACGGTGGACTCAGAGCATGTTACCACTCCCCTTGAATACATATGACACCTCACCAGGGTGTGAGGGCAAACCTCCATGATTTATGCTGGCAACCCTGTAACTTACCAGGCTTACTGCCAGCATGAGAGGAGACTGTGGACCATTTTACAGCATGGCTACATTCTCCCCCTGGTGAATCCCAATGACCCGTCTGGGACCTAAATTTGGTGTACCTTTGTCCAGGAAGCACTGTAAAATATAACGCATAATTAGTCATAACATATCAGTTTCCATAATTCACTGCTCTAGTGCTCACTGACCAGCAGGTGGCACTGTACTAGAAACAGACCCCCCCTACTTCCCAAGTCTTCCTAATAATAGTGGCGGGGGTCTGGCTTCTTTACCGGCCGACCAGCAATGTCGGTGACAGTTACGCTATGTTCCTGAGGCAAGCCACTCTCGGGCCTATACACCACCTTGTGTTTATAGATGTTGCGCCCAATTCTCTACACTCTCATTAACTGGGAAATTCTCTCCTCGGCCCAGTGCCCCTTGAGATCACCACCCCGGTTGATTATATACATTTCTATAGTCTCCCGTAACCACTCACCCCTCCGATCCTTGATCTCTTGCATGAGAGGTTCTGGGACATATGGGTACTCTAGCCCATTGGAGTTTTTAAACTTGGCTACAATGGCCCTCTCGGCCTGGCTAGTCCAGATAAATCTAGCATTTCCAGCTTTCGCCGGCAACACCCATGACAGGGGTTCATCAGGCTTCACCGGATCTCCCAACCGGTCGCCACCTTGGGGTTCTATCACCCCCGAAGTGATATCATACCAGCGGAGCCTTATCGCTTCTAAATGATCCTCCTCAGTAAATTCCCCCTGGGCCCACCAATAATCCACCACTCCATCTTGATTCAAGAGGAACCTGGTATGATCTAACAAGGCCTCGTACCCCTCAAAAGTGGGCGCCCACCAACGGGTCTCCCTAATCTCCTCTGGAGCTGACTCGACTACCACCCTCTCTTCCGCTTCCCCTTCGGCCTCCCCCCGGAGGATATACCTGACGTACCGGTCGATCGGGACTGGGACCCTAACCTCTTGGGTCTACTTGAGATCGTAACTGACTGCACTAGGGCAATCACTCGACACCGATACTCCCCTTGTGTACCTCCCGCCCGCCGACCCGTCATCTGACGTGAAACAGTGCAGGCTCTACCCAGTCCGTTCATCCGATGTGACCCGTGACTCTCCAGATAACCCTTGGCTCGAGTGGGACCCATAGGAGAAGGTGATTAGGGTCGGGGCTTTAGCTATGGGTGGGGATTGGGCATAGGGACGGGCGATCAGCATCCGCGGGGCTACGACCCGCTCTTCACCGCTACCTGGTCCATCGCCACCGCAGGGGCCCTCCGATTCTTCGGTTTCGCTGCTCCCAGGCTTCCGCAGGGCCTGCCAACTCTTCTTCAACCCAGGCAATCGGGTAAAGCTTCTCGGTCAGGAGGCCGCGGCCATCTTCCAGTCGGTTCCGCCATGACCGCTGGAAGTGATGTCCTCGATCGCACGGAACTCGCCTCCATCTTGGGTTGGGTCCAAGCAAGACCTCTTCCTCCACCACGACATCCGGAAGCGGGGTTTCTTCTCGTGCCTGGTCTGGGCCTTTCTCCGCTGCTACCTCCGCCGTCGCCATCCCCGAAGCCTGGTAAAGGCAAGGATTCCGCTTACCGCTCTGCCATTTTGGGGTGGTTCTGCCGCCGCCCTCTGATCCGCTGGTCACCACGGCCGTGGGACTCCGCCTCTCCGGTTGTCGCTGCACCGGCGACACACGACTCCGCTCACTGGCGACACAGGTGAGTGCCATCTTTTGGGCAGTACCCTCGTAGTACTTCACGGGCTGTCGTTCCACCGCCAAGGTAGAAGCAGCGGGTTCCTCGTCGGAGGAATCCAGCCCGGATTTAGGGAGGGGCACTCTGCTCGGAGACCGTCGGTGAGTCTCTCACCCATCACCGCGTCTATTATTGTCCTTTTCTTCCGGCTCAGTTTTAATAGTCTGAGCCACTCCCCATACTCCGGGATCCGCGGGCTCTCTCTATAGCGCACCTGGAAGTTCAGCTGATGGTGTAGCTATGTCCGCCCCTGTCTCTACTGCCTGGCCCAGCATGAAGGTTGGCACCGGCCATAGATATTGAATGCAACATTGCGGGCATCGCGAGGCGGTACTCACAGTACCCCCCGGCAGTCGGCATTGCATGCATAGGCATGCTACGTTTTCGGTGCCGGCCATCCGGAGTACCAGGAAGCATCCTGGGGCCGAATAGGGCTGGGCCGAGATCATCTATTCTTCTTCTGGCTTGCTGGCCATAGTCACGATGGGAGACACTTTCAACAGTGGTCTGCTTCGCTCACTGGTTCCTCGTGACTGAAGTGCAGGGGTGGGTGTGGTAACCCCTCCTTCATCTAGCTCCGCCTGCATCTGCCAGAGCTGGAAACCACTCCAATAAGTTGAGATTAGGGGAGGGTCCCACAAGTTTATTGGATGCCCTAGCACTGGGGCTGAACTTTTCACAGTCCTGGAGGGCGCGGCCACAGCTTTTGCGCCACTACCTCCGACAGGGCGGGGTTCCTTAATTGGCGCCAGTCCCGGCCAATTACTTGCTACCTCTGGGTTTGCAAACTCCTCGTCCTCTTTTCCGCGGGCAGCACTGATTACAGGAACTACTTTCGGTAAGGATGCGGCCGGTTCACCCTCTCCTCGCTCAGCTGGATCCGTTCCCACTGGGCATAATTGGAAACCACTCCCCCTGGTTGAGATTAGGGGGAGGTCCCACAAGTTTATTGGGTGACCCAGCACTGGGGCTGAGTTAGTCATAGTCCATGAGGGCACGGCCGTAGCCTTCGCGCCATACTCCTCATCAGGGGGGAGTTTCCTGTTGGCGCCACTCCCAGCCAACTCTCTGCAAGTCTCTCATTTGCAGAATTTTCTGCAACTGGTCCACGCGGTCTTCCAGGAAAGCGGGATCCTCCATTTTGGGTTGCACTGCCAATCTCTTTAGCAACTGAGGTAGCTTCTGATAGTTTGTACGTCGACTGGCAAGCAAATCCATCATTTTCCCCACATATCACTACAATGTCCTCCTTACTGTCCTCAGGGGTAGTGCCCCTAGGTCCTAGGCAGGACCAAAACGACGCAGCCACAGCTTTGGCGCCACTCCATAACAGGCTCGCAAAAGTCACTACCGCAGCTTGTTCTTCACCCGCACACACGCCATGTGCACTCTCTCCATCAGGTTGGACCTTCCGCACCGCGCGGATCCTCCATTCTTGCGGTCGCCATTAATATTTCTTGTTTGTTCTGATTTGTACATGGAGCTCCTCTCTGCGGGGCAGCTACCATACCGATACAATACAGATTGCCTTGTGCACCACCTTGTGTACCTCGTGTTTGCACTACCTCAAACTAGGCTCACTCTTCCTGTGTAGGCTGTGTCTCTCTACCTCTCCCAGTCTGTGCTCCCTTCGGTGAGTGGTCTGGAATGGGCTAGAGTACTCTGGGGCTTCCATGCAATACTGGGGCGTCTACCTACTGTTGGCTAGCCTAGCGCAGGCCCTCTCCAGGATTCCTGACCATGTTAACAGGCTATCCCTTTAGGCATCCTACTAACTAGCACTGCCTCAAGGTGACTAGGACAGCTATAGCCCCTCTCCAGACTCCCACTCCTCTCAGGTCCCCAGGTCGCCCTTGGTTTCCCTCCCAACACAGCACAAAGTGGCAGCATACACTCTCCCTGTTTCCTAGTGTGCCTAGCAAAAGCTTGTACTGTTGATGCAGATCTCTGCAGCTCGCCCCCAAATGTAATGGATTTTCTGGCCTGGCCTGACACACCCAATCTCACATTGGCCCCTGTGGTCTAACCAGTCCCCATTACATGGTAGTGTCTGGTGGTGCACCTGTTGGCAACAGGGCTCCTGAGTCTCCCGCATGATGTTAGTGGGGATATCAGCAAGCCAGGCAGCTGAGGTAGTGTGTATGAGTCCTACCTATATCCAGGATCCTCCGTGGTGCCTTCCTTTGCAGAGTAATTCCAGACTCACACATGAGGGTATCTTTGATCAAAGGCATTCTTTATTGATTGATGGTATGGGCATGCTGCCCCTCACAGCCAGGACACTTAGTCGCACATTCCTCTTGTTACTGTCCCTTTCCAAGGAACGTCCTCCCAATGGAGTGGGATCCCCTCTCCCCTTAGGGAGATCACTCCTGTGCCAGGTTCCTGGACACAGTGTGGGCCTGGTCAGCCTGACTGCTGCTTGACCGTGAACTGGGCCACTAGTTGAAGCACTAGTGTACCCCTTACTCCCAAGTCTCAACTCAGACTTCTTCCTTTAACCACCTTGTAGAACCACTAACTTTGGACAGTGCTGTGCCTTATATACCTCAGGAACCTGGCACATCTCTGATGTCACTAACGGTGGACTCAGAGCATGTTACCACTCCCCTTGAATACATATGACACCTCACCAGGGTGTGAGGGCCAACCTCCATGATTGATGCTGGCAACCCTGTAACTTACCAGACTTACTGCCAGCATGAGAGGAGACTGTGGAACATTTTACAGCATGGCTACATTTGTATGAGGGGAAATAACCATAATAGGTCCTGCTCTTACAGCAAAATTAGACCAGGGTAAAGCAGTTGATGTGGTCTACTTAGATTTTGCAAAAGCTTTTGATACGGTTCCACAAAAGAGGTTGGTGTACAAAATAAAGAAAATTGGACTAAGTAATAATATATGCACCTGGATTGAAAACTTGTTAAAGGACAGACAACAGAGGGTTGTCATAAATGGAACTTTTTCAGGTTGGGCTAAAGTCGTGAGTGGAGTACCTCAGGGATCGGTACTTGGACCCCTGCTTTTTAACTTGTTTATTAATGACCTTGAGGTTTGCATCGAGAGCAAAGTCTCCATCTTTGCTGATGATACTAAATTATGTAAGGTAATAGAATCAGAGCAGGATGTAATTTCTCTTCAGAAGGACTTGGAGAGACTGGAAACGTGGGCAGGTAAATGGCAAATGAGGTTTAATACAGATAAATGTACGGTTATGCATTTGGGATACAAGAATAAAAAGGCGACTTACAAATTAAATGGAGATATATTGGGGGAATCCTTGATGGAGAAGGATTTAGGAGTGCTTGTAGACAGCAGGCTTAGCAATAGTGCCCAATGTCATGCAGTAGCTGCAAAGGCAAACAAGATCTTATCTTGCATCATATGGGCAATGGATGGAAGGGAAGTAAACATAAGTATGCCCCTTTACAAAGCATTAGTAAGACCACACCTTGAATATGGAGTACAATTTTGGGCACCAATCCTTAGAAAAGACACTATGGAACTAGAGAGAGTGCAGAGAAAAGCCTCAAAATTAATAAAGGGGGTGGACAATCTAACTTATGAGGTGTGAGGATTCGCCATTCTGCTGCTCCAGCCCTTTTAACCCTCACCCGTCCATTGGACTACCATGGTACTCAAGAGTGGCAACCTGGCGGTGGTACTTACTCGTGGTGTGCGGGTACTGTGCAGTCCCCTTCGGTTCCTTGGCATAGGGCACGCTCTCATCCCTCCTGTCTTGGTCTCCTCAGTGGTCTGCGGTCCCCGCCCCTAGGTCCTGCCCCCGGCCTGACATCACCATTACGCAGCATGGTCACGCCCCTTTTCCGCCTCTACCTCCGCGGGCCCCGCCTCTGGTCTCCGCCCCCACCATGATGTCACGGTTACACGGCACAGTGTCGCTACTACTTCCTGTCCCACGTGTCCAGCTTCAAGGTTCTCGCCCGGATCCCATCCCACCGGTCACTAGTACTCCTCCCATGCCTGCCTATCTGTCCGAACCCCGACTTCCCACGCCCAATCGGTATGGGGGAAATCCTCACGAATGTCGGGGCTTTCTTAATCAATGTTTCATTCAGTTTGAGATGAATCCTTCACATTTTTCTTCTCCCCGTTCCAAGGTAGCCTACATCAATTTCTCTCCTGATTGGGGAGGCCCAGGCAAGCGCATCATCAATCTGGGAATGAAGATCCGATCTCACCCAGAGCATTGGAGCTTTTACCAAGGAGTTCCGTAGTGTGTTCGATAAACCAGGTCGAAAGGTTCTGCACACTTCTTTATTTCTCAGGGTAACCGCTCTGTTGCTCGCTACGCACTCGAGTTTAGGACTATTGCCGCGGAGACGGATTGGAACGGAGAATCTTTGTCTGCTGCCTTCTGGCAGGGATTGTCTGAGACTGTAAAAGATGAACTGGCTACTCATGACTGGCCCACTGCCTGGAGGATCTCATTGAGATCTGCATCAAGGTGGATCACCGCCTCCAGGAGAGAAGGACCGAGAGCAGACTTCATCGCTCACCAACCTCGAGGATTACCCCGAATCAGGTGGGTCAGTTTGAATTTCCTTTCCCAGACTCTTCTGAACCTATGCAACTGGGAGTCACTTCGCTCTCGTGCCCAGAGAGGCAACGCCGCATAGATGCTGGACTGTCTGTATTGTGGGGGTCCTGGACATTTCGCTTTCTCTTGCACCAATAAGGCGGGAAATGCAAGGTTCCCATGAGGAACAGGGGAGTCTCATTGGGAACGATTTCTCTTTCCCCTATTACCATTTCTAATCCCACTAAGATCCTTGTACCCATCTCCTTGTCTGGTAAGGGAGTCTCGGTTTCCACTTTGGCCTTTCTCGATTCTGGTGCAGGGGGTAATTTTATTGATCAGAGCTTCGCAGAGCACCACAAGATTCCTTTGTGTGCATGAAAAATCCCCATCGCCTTCGAAGCCCTTGATGGTAATTCAATTAAGGTCTGTAAATAATCATGTAGAAGATATTTCTTTGAACGCTATTCATACTCCCGCTATTGCAGTAATCTTAGGCCTACCCTGGCTACAGGTTCATAATCCGCGAATTGACTGGTTGAGCAAAGAACCTATTCAGTGTACTGTATTCAGAACAGTCTGGCACGCGGCCAGGCTCTATATGAGCCCGCCCCCAACGAGCGGCCATTTTGTTCCCCAAGGAGGACAGAGTAAGTACTATCTGTGCCTTCCCCCTGTCCCCGCTTCCCCCCGTGTCAGCCCGCAGGGCCGGGAGATTGGAGCGGGGATGTCCCCTCAGGTCCCTGCTTCACCCCGACCCCCGTGTCAGCCCGCGGGGCCGGGTGATTGAAGCGGGGATGTCCCTCAGGTCCCCGCTTCACCCCGATCCCCGTGTCAGCCCGCGGGGCCGGGTGATTGAAGCGGGGATGTCCCTCAGGTCCCAGCTTCACCCCGATCCCCGTGTCAGCCCGTGGGGCCGGGAGATTGGAGCGGGGATGTCCCCTCAGGTCCCCGCTTCACCCCGATCCACGTGTCAGCCTGCGGGGCCGGGAGATTGGAGCGTGGAGGTCCCCTCAGGTCCCCGCTTCACACCAATCCCTGTGTCAGCCCGCGGGGCCGGGAGATTGGAGCGGGAGGGGGGGGAGCGGGGTGGTGGTGCTGGTCGCGGCCTTTCCTCTCTTCCGACCCCCCCCCGTGTGTGTAGAGTGAGAGAGTGTGTGTGTGTGTGTATTTATGTGTGTGTGTATATGGGGGAGTGTGTGTGTGTGTGTGTATATGGCAGTGTGTGTGTATATGGGGGAGTGTATGTGTGTATATGTATATGGGAGTGTGTGTGTGTGTGTGTATATATCTTAACTGCCCTATACTACACCGACATAATTTATACTGCTTTCTTCCAGATCTGACTCAAGCTTCACATGGAAGACATCGGAACCCCCCCTAACCCGGAAGACATCTAGGGAACACCTCCCCTCCAATGTATAACATTGCGGGAATGTGGGTACCTGGACATTGAGGGACTGCGGATCAGGTGAGTGACAGACCAACGGACCAATCAGATTGGCCAGATGCACAGCAAATATACAACGTTTTCTGCAAACAACGTATTCATTTTTATAGATATGTGTGTGTGTGTGTGTGTGTGTGTGTGTGTGTGTGTGTGTGTGTGTGTGTGTGTTTGTGTGTGTGTGTGTGTGTGTGTGTGTGTGTGTGTGTATGTATATATATATATACACATATGCAGAAAACGTTGTATATTTGCTGTGTGTGGGGCCACCGGTTCTTCCCCGCAGGTGTCCCCCGTGGACCCGGCAGCCTGGTACCCGAGGAGACCTCAAGTGGTATCCAGTGGTCTCTCGCAGACCAAAAGGAAACAACCCTGTGTGTAAACAAAATAAACCGGACCTATACATTAAATTGAAAAAATAGGGTAACCCCAATTATCGAGGCCACTACCAGGCACTATGGAGTGTGTTTAGGAAAGAAGGTTTGACGCCGGTATATAGGTGATGCAGGTAATAAGGCAATATATGGGTATCTCCGATACTAACAAGGGGAGTGGGGTACTGGAAAACCGGTTAGAGGTACAAGGGGACACCTCCCAAGGGGGCGCCCCCAAGTAAATCACGGCCCGGCTACAAATATATCCTCACCTGTCTCCCCTGTGTATCGCGTGGAGGTCCCTTGAAAGCCGTTCCTGTTTGCGGCTGCAAGCTTGATCCTGGAGGCTCTGTGTGCTGGGATTCTGCTTGCTGGCGTCTGCGTGCCCCAACCGGATATGACGTCACCGATGAAAAAAAGGAGATTGCTTCCGAGGTTCACAGCACCTTCACTCAGCCAGTTGTATGAATATAAAAAAGTTTATTAGTAACCAGCAATGTACAACAGCATGAACACTCTTACGCGTTTCGTCCAAGCCAGGACTTTTTCAAAGAGTTTTTTCGTCCAAGCCAGGACTTTTTCAAAGAGTGCTGTTCATGCACAATGTCCCAGTTCATATAGGGAGAGAGCTAAATCAACAGCCAATCATTCCTAAGGTCAGATAAATTATCACTGCTGAAATCAATTAGGTGATTCGCTATACTATAGGACTGTTTATATCACATCGCTCACTACATGAAGGGACATACAGACATGCAAATATTGCATACATTGTTAACAATATTAAAATGACAGCCTAATGCTGTATAAAATTAAAATCAAAATCATACAAAGCATTATGTTCAAATACTGGTATAAATAAAACATTAATAAATTGTATAATAATTAATCAATTAATTCAATCTGAAAGAAAGTGGATAGGAATTATATCTTACATAATCATAGAAATAAATGAATAATGTAACATAGAATTAATTCTCAAAACTTAATAAATGTTATAATACACAGTGTGGATATTTTGAATTAACATTATATTAATGATTTTTCTATAATGGGTAATGATACCCAAATAGACATAATTTGGACAGTAAGCACACCCTGAACACCTATCATACTGGGCCATCACCCCACCAAGAAGTGCTTGAGCTCCCAGTCTTGGTTGATTCCGGCCGGATGAAGTGTGTTCAGGGTGTACACCCAGTACATTTCCTGTTTATTCAATACACCTTCCCTATGTCCTCCTCTAGCATGACAAGGTATATGCTCAATAGCAGTATAGGAGAAATTATTTATACCTCCTTTGGGGCATCTAGAGAAGTGTCTAGGGACAGGGTGGGTAGTATCATTCCTTTTGATAAGTCTTACATGCTCTGCTATGTGAGTTTTGACAGGTCTAATTGTGCGTCCTACATACATTTTATTACAGCCACATCTTAAAAGATATATAGTAAAGGACGTATTGCAATTTAGAAACTCCTTAATAAAATGTTTTTTTGTGTTAGATTCTGATTTTACATATTTGGTACTGTGGGCATACCTACACATAGAACAATTTCCACATGCAAAAAAGCCCTTAGGGATCCCTTTTATTTTATTAGAGTTTGACTGAAAATGGCTAGGTGCCAGGTGTGATGCTAAAGTCTTAGCCTTCCTAAATGTGAATCTTGGCCCATTTCTTATATATTCTACAATATCCCTGTCAAGTGACAGAGTATGCCAATGTTTATGTATGATATCACATATTTGTTTGGATTGTCGATTATATGTGGTAACAAAAAATGAACTCAATTCACTTAGCTCAGGAACAGGTTTTGTTTGATCCATAAAACGTTTCTTTTTCTTATATTTTTCCAGGAGTACGGAACGATCCAAAGATCTTGCATGTTCAAATGCCGTTTGGATATCCCTACTGTTATAGCCTCTGGCCTGAAATCTTTGAAACAATGCTTCTGATTGTGAATAAAAATTCTCATCATTTGAACATATACGTCTTAACCGTATAAATTGAGCTTTAGGGATGCCTTTGAGTAATGATTGGGGGTGGCAACTTTTTGCTGACAGTAATGTATTCCTAGAATTGGGTTTACGGAATATATCAGTTTGGATTTTTTGATCATGGTCGATGTACAGAAGCAGGTCTAGATAATTGATACAATTAATATTATGCTCATAAGTAAATTTAATATTTCTGTCATCAGAATTAAGGAGATTGATAAATGTAAGAAGTAATGATTCATCGCCGTCCCATACTATGATGAGATCGTCGATGAATCTTTTGAAATAAATTATTTGTGAACGATAAATATTGTTGCTGTGATAAATATATTGTGCTTCCCATAAACCCATAAATAAGTTTGAATATGATGGTGCAAAACTCGTGCCCATTGCAGTGCCTAACAACTGTAAATAAAATTGTGAATCAAACATAAAATAATTGTGAGTTAATAAAAATTTGAAAAAGTCCTGGCTTGGACGAAACGCGTAAGAGTGTTCATGCTGTTGTACATTGCTGGTTACTAATAAACTTTTTTATATTCATACAACTGGCTGAGTGAAGGTGCTGTGAACCTCGGAAGCAATCTCCATTTTTTTCATCTATACATTAAATACATCAATCTCCCCCCCCCAACACATACAGTGCAATAATGTGCAAAATAACTATTATCCAGATATGGATAATAGATTTTTTGCCCATTATGAAACACATAAAACATGCATAAATCAAAACATGAATTCTTAATCTTAAAATCACCACATTGCATGTTAAAATAAATACAGCAGCAATTGTAAATATAAAACGACAAACCAGCAGCTACACAAATGTATATGAAATGTCACACAATTGCATTGAGTGTGTACATGATGCAATTAATCTGTGCATCATGTAACACTATGCAAAATATATGTAACAATAAAATACACTATGAACAATGTCCCCTAACCACCAATGCCATCATGAAAATCAATAGAAACTAAGCAACATCAATACAATTACCATCAATCAATTAACCCATTTCCTAAACCAATTACAATACAATACAAATCAATTATACAATTCCCTATTCAATTCCTAAAGCCAAACCATTGCCAAAAGAATTGTAATTGAAAGTAACCACCATCATTCTAATCTAACTACCAGAAAGAAGCCATTAAAAATAACCTGTAACTAAATACAAATTACATTATTCACACCAATGTCTAAATAAAGCTGATAAATACATTAGCCATACATGAAAAGAACATAAACATTAGCAAAACAATCAATTATTATCCCTGTATGTCTATCCATATAGATAGATATACATAACATACAGGGGCAATAAAAGAGCATAAAAAACAATGCATGTACATCCACAAATCACATAGAATACAGTACACCAATTCAGTGTCTGTGAATGTATGTATATACATAGGTACATAGATACATTCACGGGCATTAAAGCTGCAGTTCAGGCAATATCCTGCATGTGTGGGTTTTTAAAAAAATCAGTTCTGTAGTAAGAAAAAATACTTTTAGCATTTTCTGTTTTAAAAACAACAACTTTGAAAGACCAATTTTCTTGTATTCTATTTTAACAAGCATGCTTGTTCCAATAGCAACGATTTACATTCCCCATATTTAAAGATGTCGCCAACCTTTGCCGATCAATAGATGGAGAACGAATTGACCGGCAGGTATGCAGTTCTTTAGGTAATTAGAGATTGCCCACATGAAACTATTGAAGTAAAAAAATTAATATAAAAAAAAAAAGACTGAACTGCAGCTTTAAATGGGACTGAAAAAATAAAAAACATGAATCAAAAATCCAAAAAACCTGTAAAAGTAAAAATAATACACTTTTCTTTTGTTTACTTACCATTTAGATGCCCACTCACCGAAATCCAGGCGACCCGGAAGCACTGGAACCAATCCACAGGTAACCATAAAAAAATAAACCCTTACAATCCATAACGGTGTCTTCTTTCTTCTATTTGTAATCCTTCCCGTCAGTCTTGGGTTCTTCTTATCTTCTTTGGGGTCTTCTCCGTCTTTTTCCATCTTCTTCTGCCACGCCCTTCTTTTCTTCTTAGGAGGGGAGGTGTTCCCTCCTCGGCGTCTGGCTTCAAAATGAGGCGACATAGGCTTTTATAGGCCTAAGACATCACATTTTGGTCAAATGTTTCCCACGGTCCTGATTGGGCCGTGAAAAACATGTGAATTGTAAAAAAAAAAAAAAAAAAAAAAAAATGATGACGTCATTTAAAGGCAATGACGCCAGCCAATCAGTATGGCTGAGCTTCAATTGCCTTTAAGATAATGTCATCAAAACAAAGATGGCCGTAGACACATGGTACGGTAGCCAATCAGAGCGTGAGAACTCCATCCCAACTCTGATTGGCTGAAGTAGACCATGTGACAGAGGCTTTGCTTCAGCCAATCAGAACCAAGGAAGTGTCAGGGTCGCCTAGACCTCCTGCCTAGCCATAGCTTCCTTGTCCACTGGGTGTGCTGCTGCCTTCTGTTGGCTCTGGGTTCCTCTGTCTGTCTGTATTCTTGTTGCTCCTGTCTCTGTCCTTATAGCTTACTTCCTGTCTGTTGCTCTTGCCTTTGCTTGAAGTCAGATTCCTAATGCACATGCTTCTGATATCCTGATCTGTTTTCTGTACCTGTACCATAGAAGTCTGTTCACAGTAAAAGCCCTTGCTGGTAATCTGGCTTGTCCCTGTTTGTTCCTGTTCTCAGTCCCTGCCCCCAGACCTGTCCTTGCTCCCCTGTCCTGTTCCAGTCTCCTCGTTGCTGACCTCTGCTTGTTACCTGACTTCGCTACCTGCCGCCTGCCTCGGACCTCTGCTTGTTACCTGACGTCGCTACCTGCCGCCTGCCTCGGACCTCTGCTTGTTTCCTGACTGCGCTGTCTTCTGCCTGCCTCGGACCCTCTGATTGTGACCCCCTACTACGCTTCCTGCTGTTCCGGCCACCGAGATCCTACCCGCCACAGGAGTCTCCCGTGACAGGAAGAAGTTCATAAGCGACTTGAAAAAATTAAAGTAAATAAGGCACCTTGCCCCGATGGCATACATCCAAGAGTTCTCAAGGAGTTAAGCTCAGTAATAGGAAAACCATTATATTTAATATTCAAAGACTCCATTTCCACAGGATCAGTACTACAAGATTGGCGTAAAGCAGATGTAGTGCCTATATTGAAAAAGGGAGCTAGATCACAACCGGGAAATTACAGACCTGTAAACCTGACTTCAATAGTAGGGAAACTACTTGAAGGTTTAATACGGGATAATATTCAGGAATACCTAATGGAAAACAAAATTATCAGTAATAGTCAGCATGGATTTATGAAGGATAGATCTTGCCAAACTAACCTTATTTGTTTCTTTGAGGAGATAAGTAGGAATTTAGACCAGGGTAATGCAGTTGATGTGGTCTATTTAGATCTTGCAAAGACTTTTGATACGGTTTCACACAAGAGGTTGGTGTACAAAATAAAGAAAATTGGACTCAGTAATAATATATGCACCTGGATTGAAAACTGGTTAAAGGACAGACAGCAGAGGGTTGTCATAAATGGAACTTTTTCAGGTTGGGCTAAAGTTGTGAGTGGAGTACCTCAGGGATCGGTACTGGGACCCCTGCTTTTTAACTTGTTTATTAATGACCTTGAGGTTGAGATCGAGAGCAAAGTCTCCATATTTGCTGATGATACTAAATTGTGTAAGGTAATAGAATCAGAGCAGGATGTAATTTCTGTTCAGAAGGACTTGGAGAGACTGGAAACATTGGCAGGTAAATGGCAGATGAGGTTTAATACAGATAAATGTACGGTTATGCATTTGGGATACAAGAATAAAAAGGCGACTTACAAATTAAATGGAGATATATTGGGGGAATCCTTGATGGAGAAGGATTTAGGAGTGCTTATAGACAGCAGGCTTAGCAATAGTGCTCAATGTCATGCAGTAGCTGCAAAGGCAAACAAGATCTTATCTTGCATCAAACAGGCAATGGATGGAAGGGAAGTAAATATATATATGCCCCTTCACAAAGCATTAGTAAGACCACACCTTGAATATGGAGTACAATTTTGGGCACCAATCCTAAGAAAAGACATTATGGAACTAGAGAGAGTGCAGAGAAGAGCCACAAAATTAATAAATGGGATGGACATTCTAACTTATGTGGAGAGGCTAGTTAAAGTAGATTTATTTACATTAGAAAAGAGGCGTCTAAGAGGGGATATGATAACTATATACAAATATATTAAGGGACAATACAAGGACCTTTCAAAAGAACTATACATCCCACGGGTAATAGAAAGGACTCGGGGCCATCCCTTAAGGTTGGAGGAAAGAAAATTTCACCAGCAACAAAAGAAAGGGTTCTTTACCGTAAGGGCAGTTAAAATGTGGAATTCATTACCCATGGAGACTGTGATGGCAGATACAATAGATTTGTTAAAAAAAAAGGTTGGACATCTTTTTAGATGGGAAAGGTATACAGGGATATACCAAATAAGTATACATGGGAAGGATGTTGATCCAGGGATTAATCCGATTGCCAATTCTTGGAGTCAGGAAGGAATCAATTTTTCCCCTTAATAGGGTTTTTTGTTTGCCTTCCTCTGGATCAATAAGTAAGTATAGATATAGGATAAAGTATCTGTTGTCTAAATTTAGCATAGGTTGAACTTGATGGACGTATGTCTTTTTTCAACCTCATCTACTATGTAAGAAGAAAAGAAGGGCATGGAAGACGGAGAAGACCCCAAAGAAGAAAAGAAGACCCCAAGACTGACAGGAAGGATTACAAATAGAAGAAAGAAGACACCGTTGTGGATTGGAAGGATTTCTTTTTTATGGAAACCTGTGGATTGGTTCTAGTGCTTCCGGGTCGCCTGGATTTTGGTGAGTGGGCATCTAATGGTAAGTAAACAAAAGAAAAGTGTATTATTTTTACTTTTACAGTTTTTTTGGATTTTTGATTCATGTCTTATTTTTTCAGTCCCATTTAATGCCCGTGAATGTATCTAAGTACCTATGTATGTATATACATACATTCACGGACACTGAATGGGTGTATTCTATGTGATTTGTGGATGTAAATGCATTGTTTTTTATGCTCTATTATTGCCCCTGTATGTTATGTATATCTATCTATATGGATAGACACACAGGGATAATAATTGATTGTTTTGCTAATGTTTATGTTCTTTTCATGTATGGCTAATGTATTTATCAGCTTTATTTAGATAGTTGGTGTGAATAATGTAATTTGTATGTAGTTACAGGTTATTTTTAAGGGCTTCTTTCTGGTAGTTAGATTAGAATGATGGTGGTTACTTTCAATTAGAATTCTTTTGGCAATGGTTTGGCTTTAGGAATTGAATAGGGAATTGTATAATTGATTTGTATTGTATTGTAATTGGTTTAGGAAATTGATTGATTTGTAATTGTATTGATGTTGCTTAGTTTCCATTTGATTTTCATGATGGCATTGGTGGCTAGGGGACATTGTTCATAGTGTATTTTATTGTTACATATATTTTGCATAGTGTTACATGATGCACAGATTAATTGCATCATGTACACACTCAATGCAATTGTGTGACATTTCATATACATTTGTGTAGCTGCTGGTTTGTTGTTTTATATTTACAACTGTTGCTGGATTTATTTTAACATGCAATGTGGTGATTTTAAGATTAAGAATTCATGTTTTGATTTATGCATGTTTTATGTGTTTCATAATGGGCAAATAATCTATTATCCATATCTGGATAATAGTTATTTTTCACATTATTGTACTGTATGTGTTGGGGGGGTTGATGTATTTAATGTATAGGTCCGTTTTTTTTTTTTTTTTAACATACAGGGTTGTTTCCTTTTGGTTTGCGGGGGACCTCTGGAGACCACCTGCGGTATCCTCAGGCTTCTCACGGGTACCAGGCTGCCGGGTCCACGGGGGTCACCTGTCGGGAAGAACCAGTGGCCCCACATCTGTGGGGGCACCGCAGACCCGTAGGGACCACTCATGTGTCCCCAGACCCCCGTGGGAACCACCCGAGGCCCCTCAGACACCTGTGGGTCTGACCCGGGGCCCCCCAGACATCCGCGAGCCTACTGTGGGGACCCCAGTTTTGCCCACGGTGACCCACGGAGACCACCTGGTGGACCATGGCGCCTGGCGGGAACCACCAACAGGCCTCCAGACCCTGTGTGAAACATGATGCTGGTAACCTGTAGGTCTGTGAGGTGACCTGTCAGGCCCACGGGGACTTCCGTGGGCCTGGGGTATGAACCCTGTATGTAAAAGAATAAATCATGTATTTATGGGGGGGGGCACAGGGGGTGGGTTATGTATTTAATAAATAGAATTATGTTTATTGTGGGGCTATTTATTGTTTTTATTGTGGGTACTGGGGGTGGGGGAAGGGGGTATTGGCCCCAAGGGTATGTGGATAGGCCTCCCGGCTGGGTAGTGGGTGAGGGTGGTTAGGCCTCATGTAGTGGGGGAGGGTATGTAGGCCTCCCGAGTGGTGGGTGAGGGTAGGTTAACCCCTTAATGACTGTAGCGGTTAATAACCGCTATGGTGATTTAAGGGGTTAGGGGACATTACATTGGCTGTTTTTATTCTTGTGTATGTTTTGCAGCATCGGAGGGGACATGGGCAGGATGAAGACGGCCTTCATCATGGGTGCCTGTAAAAGGTAAGTGTAATATGTTTTTACTGTATTTATTGAAAGTTATATGTATTTAAAATGGGCAAATGCATTATTATCCATATGTGGATAATAGTAATTTTGTCCATTACTGTATTGTATGTGTTAGGGGGGTGTATTTATTTATAAATATTGTTTTATTATTTTTTGAGGCGCAACATTGGTACCACAGGCCCGCGGGTACCACCGCTTGGTGAGCCGGGGACCCCCGGACCACCACGGGGTCAGCTGGGGATATCCGCGTGACCCCCGGGCTCCCTCTGGGACCCCCGCGGGGTCAGCCGGGGACACCCGCCGGCCTGTTGTATGGGTTTTGCGCATGCAATAATGTAAAGCAATAATTTTTTCTAATTCCAGCTTTTTTTGCGTCTACCTTGAGCTGACGTGTTCTGATCAACGCAACTTTCGCGTACGCTAAGGTTGCGTTGCTTAGTTCATCCCGCTTAAGGGCAAAATTTAACGCAAACAGGGTTACGAACGAGCAAAGTTGGACTTAGAAAAAATTCCTGAAAAAAGTCAGTTTTTAGAGCGCAAAGTGCCTGTTTGCGTTGCTTAGTGCATCGGGTTCAGCACAACATCACGTTCTAAGAGCACTTTGCGCTCTAAAAGTGACTTAACGGAGCTTAGTGCATGACCCCCTAAGAGTGCTGTGTACTGAGCGATAATGGTGAAAGACAGGGTTGCAGACCTGTCTAAGACAGGGTTGCAGACCTGTCTAATACTTATCCTAATCTCTGAGTGATGTTTTTTATATATAATTTTAATGTACACTGGCGACACAGTTTATTACACTGCGGCCAGATCCGCAAGCCGGGAGATTTCCCGGCTTGCTAGTGGCCGCCCCTCGGCGTGCCGCGCGTCATAGACGCGCGGTCACGCGTCTTCGGGAGCGTGCGCCCCCTGCATGCGCGTCCAGGGGCTCCCCGAGGGAGCCCTGGTGTCCCGCGATCGCGGAACAGCGGCAGGGGGTTCCGGGGGACCCGGCGGACCCGGCAGCGGTAGGGAGAGCGCCCCGATCGGAGGGCGCTCTTCCGCTGCTTCGGCGCGCGCCCGTCACTCTCGGGCGCGCGCCAGGCTACTGCTGCGGCACAGAACGGGCAAATGCTCGAATAAACTGTGCCGCAGCAGTATTACAGTAGCAGTATGTATTTTGTATGTCATGTCATTTTTTGTTGTGTACAACTTTATGTAGTCAACATATGCATCATTTATCAATACCATTAATTGTTTAGATGGTAATATATATAACATTCTGTCAATATTTATTATGTCGGGTTTTATCAAAATCTCTGTAGTGTTTCATTATACACATAATATAAATATATATATATATATATATATATATCTTAATTAAATATTCATATATTTTTTTCCAATGTCATAGATAGTGATTTCTATTAGATATTTGATATTTCTTTTGAGTATAAAGTGGGTAGATTTTTTGTGTAATGTTTGTTTATGTGCAATGTCCGATTTTGTATAAAGTTTTGGTTGTACATTGATTGGAAGGCTGTAATACACACACGGGTTCTCTAGCTCCCATTGGCAGTGGAATTATCCGTTTTTGCTATATACTGCTGCGGCAGCTTTTATTCTTAGTAATCACTGGCATGTACCTGGCATGTTCCTGAAATGCCACTCTGTTCACCTGGAGCATGCTGGGCACCTTTTGCCTTCCCAGCCAGGCGAATTACACGGCTGACGCGCGGTTGATGTGTTAATTGATAATGGTTCAGGATTTACTAGGCTGCAATGCTTCGCGTGTCCGCCAGATGGCATAAATTCATGACTTGTAATGCGCCGAATCAGTAATGTGTCGCCTTGCAGGTGTTTCGTTTAAAAAAGATACTGTACCACAGTGGGCCATTGTAACTTGGCCTTGGCCTTGAGACTGAAGGAAGAGTTGCCAAAATGTATCAATTTAGGCTTTTCATATTAAAGAAAGACAAAGACCAGTTTCAGTTTGTACACTATTCTCCAGAGACCCACCCACCATGTGTGTTCAAGTGCAGCCGGCTTTCCAAAAACCTGACAGAAGTTACGCGTATTTGATATGGGCTGCAATTAATGCAACAGGGGATAAGATGGCAACAGTTGCTCAAATTTATCAGTATTTTATCGAAAAATATGACTTTTACAAATTTTCGCCAACTCCTCATACGTGGAAGCGTGCAATAAGGAAAAGGTTATGTAGTGACCCCTGTTTTCACCGTATTGAGCCCCAATTTGTTGGAGGGTATTGGTGTGTATCACCGGGTTCTTCCTGTATCTATGATCATGGAGGCGGCAAAAGGCAAAGGGTCGTGTTAAAACCAACTAAGAAGCGACAGTCGCTGCCAAGCAATGCACCAGCACCAGCACCGGCTTCCAATGACGGTCCCACTGTCAGTGACAACCCTGAGCCTGAGCCTGAGGCTGAGCTGGATTTGGCGTGCAGTTTTGATGAAGCTTGCATGTACCTAAGCGATTTCCAGCCTCACCTGCTGACTACAGATGGACTAGTCCCACTGCCAACTATCGACGTGGATGATGAAGAAAGCTGGACTGGCAATGGACCGGCGCCGACACAAGCTGAATGGGAAATTCAATGGTGAGTACTGTCTTGTTGCCGTATTATTTTGGTGGGGCTGGCTGGGTACTTCTTTAGGGGGCTGACCATTACTGTACATTAAAACTTTTCTTTTTTTTCCTCAGAAAAGAAAATGGCTAATGGGGGGATTTCGATGGATAATATTGTACTGTATGCTGATGTTTTCCGGCTGCACAGTATACTGTGTAATAAACCCTGATTAAATAAAACTATGCATTTATTCTACATACAGTATTCAGTATCGTTTCATTATTTGTCTTCCACCGTATACTGTACAGTGGTATACAGTGCCTAACATCTATGGGCAAAAAGAATTTTATTTCTAGGTGCCCTAGAACAGAAGTTCCCACGCCAATTGCCCTTGAACTTGACCGCGGCCCTAAGTAGTTCCCACGCCAATTGCGCGAATATAATTTAAAATAATCCGTTCTGTGGGTCTGAGCGGGTTGAAATTTACCTGGTCCCCATGCGGGAGGACCCTTGCCATAGTGGCAAAATATCAGCCTCCCAAGACCCCCGGAACCAGAGGTACCAAAAGACAGTTTAAAAGCACATTACCAAAGTGGCTTTTTTTCTGCCATGCAAGTCAATGGCAGAAACCTGAACTTTAACATCACCCTGACTCCGTTCTGTTGCCACGAGAGGGTCTCAATTTGCCATGCAATCCTGCCACAACTAGGACTACATGGTTCCCGAATGTGAGCCCTCTAGCTCGAACAGAACCGGAGTTCTGGGTTCCAGGTTTCTGCTCATTGTGACTTAGCCGCTTCAAAGCTTTCTCCGCCATTTGCGCTCAATGGTAGGACCCTCCTCGCCGGTGTGACCCTTTCTCGTCGCCATTACTGCTCGGACCCTGTTGGGGTCAAGTGAGGGGGTTCCTAACATCTAGGGGCCAAATAAATTTTATTTCTAGGTGCCCTAAAACAAAAGTTCCCACGCCAATTGACCTAGTTCCCACGCCAATTGCCGTAGTTCCTACGCCAATTGCGCGACCAGCCAGTAAAAAAACAGTGCAGCAAGCCTCTATAGTACATAGTACATTTGTTACACTGGCAAAGCAGCAGATGGAAACAATGTGAGGCAATTCAACATGGTCTTTTATTGGTTATTTACAATATTGAAACATTTAAAGTGCACAGCAATTCAAAACATCAAGAAAACAAAACATTTTTGGTGCATTGGGCAAAGGGAGTTAAAGTGACTTGCTTTTTTTAACCATCCATACACAATAATACATTTTGCAGCCTTTATTAAATTCTTCTGCCTGCCACAAAACATTTTTGGTGCGTGGGGCACAGGGAGTTAAAGTGGCTTGCTTTTTATGTGCTGTATTTGGGGGTTGTCTTTGGGGCTTTTATTCATCCAATTATTATGATCAACTGCCTTTTGAAATTACACTGCTGTTAACTACAGTATTTCAGCCACACACCTCCAGACTTTTTAATCCCTCCCTAGCCAAGCATATTTGCATTTGCATTGTGTTCTTAATCCGCCCATAGCCGAGCTTCAAACACAGTGCGATACGCCTGCGTCTAATCACACCATCCCCCTCCCCCAACGCTTAGAGGCCTGTTCTTTGAACGGTACTGTGATGCTTTCAAAAGTCCCCTCTCGAATTTGAAATGTAAATCTGATGTGCACAGCACTGAGAGAATTGAGAGTACACTGAGACAGTACAGTATTTCATCAGGGTGTGAAAATATTTGTCAGTCACTATGTTTTACAGTCACATATTTTTAATACAGTACATTCTTTAATATCTTTAAAATAAAAATATATAAATCCTGTATACTGTATACTGTAAGTACATACAGTACTGTATAATGTAAAATAACCCGTTCTGTGGGTCTGAGCGGGTTGAAATTTACCTGGTCCCCATGCGGGGGGACCCTTGCCATAGTGGCAAAATATCAGCCTCCCAAGACCCCCGGAACCAGAGGTACCAAAAGACAGTTTAAAAGCACATTCCCAAAGTGGTTTTTTTTTCTGCCATGCAAGTCAATGGCAGAAACCTGAACTTTAACATCACCCTGACTCCGTTCTGTTGCCACGAGAGGGTCGCAATTTGCCATGCAATCCTGCCGCAACTAGGACTACATGGTGCCCGAATATGAGCCCTCTAGCTTGAACAGAACCGGAGTTCTGGGTTCCAGGTTTCTGCTCATTGTGACTTAGCCGCTTCAAAGCTTTCTCCGCTATTTGCGCTCAATGGTAGGACCCTCCTCGCCGGTGTGACCCTTGTGGAAAGCGTAAATAAAAACACAGTCTGAGGTTATTTTGAAACAGAATAACACGTGAATTTATTCAAGTCAAGTGCACAACGGAGACAGCTTCAAAACAAAAGCTCTCTAAATAATAACACGATATGCCATATATTTATACCCTAAATCCTAAAGCTCCACCCCTTTATGGGGGGGCTTGCACGTCACTAAACATTACCTCATTTTGTAATACATAACAATATTAAAGTTGATGTCATTTTGTAATACATAACAATATTGTATAACTACCTGTCAGCTAGAAACCATTCTGGGGTTAAATGGGATGTGCCTATTCTGTCGCCTAGCAATATGTTATGAGAATAAATTCTACTGCAAGAATCTAAACTTATCTCATGGGTTCTCATAACTTTTAGCCTGTTTACACTTTCAATTTGAAGCTGATTGGATGAGGAAGAGTCAATAAATTTAGCTAGGAGCAAAAATTCCATTCCTCTGCTTCACACATTTGTTTATACAGAAATGAAACACAGAAATTAGACTCACAAAGACAAGACAAAATGGCGGATTGAAATATTCACACAAAATGGCTTCATCCTAAATGCTGTTATGTTGTTATGCCAGACCCCCTAATGTCTCAACTTCGTCAGTCCCTCCTCTGATTCTTTAAAACATTGTTTTTTGAGAATTATTGGTATGATTTTAGTCCAGAAACACGTTGGGAGGCACAAGGGTGCTCCATCATTTCATAATGTTGCTTGAGGGTGTAGGTAAGTGCACGAGGGTGCCTGCCAAATGTAGTCATAGTCTCGTAGTATGGCGTTATAGCCAAATTCTTTTCCGGAGTTAGAACATTGTACTTGGCATCTTCTTTCTTCAAGGGACTGCTGTAGATTGGTTCAGCAAACAATGGCATCATGTCTGCAGAGGGGGTTGCATATTTGTGGATCATGCCTTTGACAAACATAACACAAACATAGATGACAATGAGTATCACACTCACACACATTACCGCATTCAAAAATTTCGCTCCTAGTGGTCCCACCAATCCAGTCAGCCCCAAAAGGTCCCAGTCTGTGTCACCTTCCTTCCTAAGTCTTTCTTGAATTTCTTCTATCTTATCTAACTCATGTTGTACCTTGCCACTCTGATCTTGGATGAAAACACAACATTGTTCTTTAATTAGGGCATATACACCTCCTTTTGATGCTAAAATATAATCTAAAACCATTCTATTTTGTAAGGCCATAAGCCTGATCTAAACCTGTTCTTGGTTTAATGATGAAATTAAAAACTGCAAAATTAAGGCCACATCCTTCCTGTAAATTGTTATCTGACTGAACATACATTTTTACACAGGTTTCATTGGTTGGTGGAGACACTTGACCCATAAATTGATTCTTGTTCCTAGTGTGTGATACACCCTTTAAAGAGGTTCCCTTAAAAAATGGGAAAATACAGAAATTATACACATAATACTAAAAACCTTATTTTATGCAAGCAACCTTTCTTTGGATATGCAGTTGCTAGATAAAGGAAATTGCATCTATCTCTATCATCATATACTTTCAGCTATTACTGAGAATTGAAGGGGTTTGGTATCTGTGGAAGCGAAATGCATGATCCTCACCCCTGCACGCATTGTATACATCATTCACTCAAAATATCAGAACAGACAATGTCTGCGATGGTCAACATGGCTGACTTATGATCCTATCCTTGTGGCTGACACACCCCCTGGGTGACCCCCTCCTCTCGGTGGAGGTGCAACACACTTCTGGATCAAAGTTTTGCTGCATATGACACATACATAGAGAGTGATGAGTACTGCCAAAACACATACAAGAGCTTTCACAAGCCACGCTTCCAGGAAACCAATCCTCCCATCAAGGCTCATTTCTACATACACCTTAAATTTCTAACTTAAACACACTCTAAAGAATAAAAATATTGAGTCTCTGAAAAATGAAATGTTCTGATAGAAATCAGGAATATTGAGTCTCTAAAAAATAGAATGTTTTGAGTCTTTGAAAAAATGAAATGTTCCTGATAAGACCAGGCCTCTGCCTGGTATCTTATTTTCCTTGTTGGTTAACGGTAAAAGTTTATGTCTCGTCAAAACATTAACTTGATGCGGCTGTGCTTTAGATGACTTTGGTCTTTGGTGGAGCTGGAATGAGCTTTACTGTACTTTGGGTCCAGGGAAAGAACTCTGCCACTTTAATTGCTGTATTGGTGGTTAGTATGGGCCCTTTCATCTGGGATGAAGAGCATGCTTGTTTAGGAACTACTTGACCTTTAACTCCGTCTCGTGTAGGTGCACTTTTATCATACCTTATGCCTAGAGAGACTCAAAAAATATATTAGTGGCATACAATACTTATTAATTGTTTTATTACCAATAGATGGTCCTTAATTTGTTCTTTTGAACTACTGATAGTCATAAGTCATCCCATAAGTGTCTCATAGGGAGATAATTTATACCTAGGAACAAATTCTTGTATCAATGTGTTTACTACTGTCTTAACATCCGCATATAGACAGAGGTATCTCCTATTAATGCTCCTCATATTTAAAACTAAGCAGCTAATGTGGACTTTACTGTACTACAATCTAAGTTCCTAAGGCTTTGGGCCTCAGTCATTGTCAAACCAATTGCTTCCATAATCAACTCTATCCTGTCTACAGGCCATATCCCTAAGACCTGGAAAACTACCAGAGCTGTCCCAATCTTCAAAAGTGGGGACAAAAACACTGTCTCAAACTACAGACCAATATCTCTTCTCCCAATACACACTTGCTCTCATTCATGCCTCACTATCATCTCCTCCGATGCAAATGGTATCAACCTTTTCATAAAATACTAACTAACCTTAAAACTTGCCCCACAAATTAAACATCCCAATAGCCTGCACTCATGGCTATTATTTCACACACAGTCACTCCTACCACACCCATTGTGGCCAAGCACTGCCATCTACAGCACTTATTCCCTCACCTGCTATCTCTGTAAATTTCCCTTAAACCTTAGATTGTAAGCTCTTAAGGGCAGGGATTTCCTTTCCTATTGTCTGATTTTGCTGCACTTACTATTCTATCATAATTCCCTCTACTGTATTCTTTATGAAGTGCTGAGAACATTTTTTACGCTATATATATAAAGTCATACATTGCAATACACTACTATCCAAAGTCATGGACAAAAATGTGTTCACTCCCAATTAAACAATTACTATACTAAGACAAATACCCCTAGCCAATTCCAGTCAGGCCTCCACCCCAAACACTCCATTGTAACTATTCTGCTAAAATGTGAAATGCCTTGCATATAATATATACCCTGCTCACTTATGTAATTGTATTTGTAACTATGTATCACCTGTCCTTTAACTCTATACCTTGAACATATCCAAAAATGAGAGGTGACTCCCAATGCACAACTTTGGCAAAACATTCTACAAATATTTTAACAATAACTACTGCTTATAATAAAATTGTACACCTATGGAAAAATAAATGGTTAAAAGTTATAAAATATATCACATATTCAGTTAATAGACAAATGATTTTGTATAAGACTTCACACTAATGTCTTGCTTTATATAATCTCTTTGCACAGTGCTGAGCACACGGTCAGCTTTATCATTTTAAAGACACTCTGCATATTCATCTGACTAAAGAAAAAATATTTTCTATAAGACTTGTTTCCGGGCAAAGAGCCATTTTGTTTCTGGGCGTTTCGCCAATTGACCCTGAAAAGATAAGATAGCGGTACACCACGGCTTCCTCCTGAAAAATAATTATTATTGGATTGGAACTTTTGCTTAAAGTTTAAATACATGGAGCTTTATCCAGAGCCCTAAGAACTACATTTTTTATGACCTTTCAAAAATTAACCAACGGGCTTTTATATAGCTGAGGTTCATATAACTTCTTAACACACAAATAACGCCACACGCTCATGCTATCTCCCTCCACTCAGTTCTCTTTAATGCCTTCTGTATGAACTTTCATAGTTTCACTGATTTAATTCACTACAAATTTATGCTATCCTGTTGCAATTCTGTCCTTTCTCAAGCTACACAAACCTATTTCTTTCCATTAATCAACACTCATAAGTCTACCCCACACAAATTCTTCCTTCATCTCACCTCAGGACTTTTGCTGACTATTTTTAAGAAAGAGGTTGAATCCATACACCAGAACATTCCCTCTTTTTCCTCCTATCCTACTTTACTTCCAACTCTCTACCTGCTTTCCTTGACTCTTTTTCCACTGTCTCAAAAGAGTGTCACCATCACTGTTGATCTCCTCTTCTCCCTCTAATCTGCTACATTTCCATTCTCCTTCAAACATGTAATAGTTATACCATGACTCAAAAATAGCAAGCTTGACCCTACCTCTCTTTCTAACTACTGAACTTGTCTTGCATTCTCCTGCTTGCTCCATTTTCTCACAACACCCATTCTCTCCTTAACCCTCTACAATCTGACTTCTGCACTGCTCCCTCCACGGAGACAATTCTCACTAAAATAACTCATGAACTACATGCTGCCCAAGACAGAGGTCATCACACTCTGCTCCTATTACTCCACCTCTCTGAAGCATTTGCCTCTGTGGACCACACTCTTCTCTTTTCTCTGTACACACTCTCTCTAGGTGACCTAATAACATCTCTTAGGTTTAAATATCACCTCTATGCTGACAACACCACCATTTACTTTTCAATCCCTGACCTTACACCTGCCATACAAACCTACGTTTCTGAATGTCTCTCTGTTATCTCATCCTGGAAGACCCTCTTTCGCCTTAAATTTAACATGGCAAAAACAGAGTTCCTCATACTTCCTCCCAAACCTGACCCTATTATCTCCTTCCACATTACTCTTGAATCTTCCATCCAGTAGCTCAAGCACGCTGCTTAGGGGTCACTCCCAACTCCTCTCTCATATTCTCCTCTTTCATTCAAAACATTTCTATAACTGTCGCTTTTTCCTCCACAATATCACAAAGATACACCTGTTCCTCTGTTGCTCAACTATTAAAAACTCTGATTCAGACCCTCATTCTCTCCCCTCTTGATTACTGTAATCCCCTGCTATCCCAGCTTCCTGACTTTCACCTGTCTTCCCTACTATCTATCCCAAACGCTGCTGGCAGAATCACTCTACTCTTTAAACTCTGATTCTGCGTTTCCCCTCCTGAAATTCCTCTCCTGGCTTCTAATCAAGTCCTACTGTTTCTGTATGCTCTCCCTACCTACCAAGTAGATTGTAAGCTCCTCAGAGCAGTGACTTCTCTTTGCTCAACTTTTACTTTTATGTCTGGATCACTTATTCTATGACCTCTTACCTTTACCATTTGATAACTATATGATTACGACATGCACCACTCCTGTGAAGCGCTGAGCCAATTAATGGCGTTCTATACATGAAAACATACAATACAATATATACTTCAAACAATGCTTATGAGCTTTTACCCATATTTTTAAACACAAAATATTCCATGTGTTTTTACTGGTTACACACAATACAGAACACACACAATACAGACACCCAAAGAACATAGACACAAACTTCTCTCCTACACAGCGAATCAGCTTCTCATATAAATAACCTGCTTTTATTCTCTTTCTAGTTGCCATTAGAACAGAAGGAAAAAGAATATTTTCTGGTTCAAAAGACCTATTCGTGTGGCCAGTACGAACAAATCTTTTCAATTCCATTCTTTTTCTTCTACTCTCTCTCTTAGGGCTGCTCTGCAATTACTGGCAACATGTCCTACCTTTTTACACTTATAACACTTTATGTTCCTTCCAAACAATATACACACAGTCTCTAATTTTATCCCAATTTTTGCATATAAACCTTTCATAAAAATAACCCTCTACTTCCTCAACACCACATATGCCTTAATTATCTATCGGCAAATTCACTTGCTATTTCTTTCCTATTCACTTTCTTTTTCACTTGTTATTATATTAACTTCTGTCCTGGCAATAGTAAAAATTAATACAGCGGGACCCTTCTGTCCCTCAACAGAATTCTTTTGACCCATATTAACGTAAGGTATGTTTCCCTGTGGGATTCAAAAACACACGAGACGGCGCTCCCTGAGCTTATCAATCCCACAGAAAAAGACCCCTCTTTCATTTAAACATCTGCGCAATTAGTTGATAATAGTACAAACAAAAACAGTGCCATTCACTGGCCAACAAAATATTTATATTGTCTATTGTCTCTTTTCGTTCTCTGTATTCATTCTTTATTATTTTCGTCTGCAGACACACAATCCTTTGAGAATTTTTGGTTTCCCATTATTCCCCTGTTACAGAAATCAAATTTAATTGACCTGTACAATACTTCTTCGGTTACAGAAATCAACTGTTAATTGACCTGTACAATTTAGCGTTACAATAATCAACGCAAGCTGATTACGTACAACTCTTTTGGCATGTTATTGTTCTGAATAGTGTAAATATGCAGATAAGGACCTGTCACGAGACTGTTCCCCAATCACATTTTCTCACCATAACTATACCAAAGAAAAACTTGAATCACTTCAGCGGGTCCAACCCAGTCCTGATAAACCTTATACTTTTATAACATGGATACAGATAAGACCTTCTAACCAGATATCCATGAACTCACTTGGTATGTAAATGACAAAACAGAGCAAATGTACAATCAGGGACCCGTCCTGCTCCGACAACAAAAATATTTATCACAACCCAGGACGGTCTGAAAACAATCCCTTTAAGCACAAAAACACTCACTTTCGTGTAGGAAGAAAAATAATATAATATAATAAAAGGGGGGAAATTATTTATCAATAAATATATGCATATCAAAAATCAATCGTAAAGAAGATATTAATCATAAAGAAAATGTTTTAGTTCCCACTCTACATTAAGGCCACAAGGTTGCAAACTGTTGAGGGAGAAAACCCATGACATCTCTTTTTTATTTAAACGGTTAAGTCTATCTCCACCTCTTGGGTGGATGGGAATGTGTTCAACACCACAGTAAGAAAAATTCTTTAATCCCCCAAGTGGACATAATGAAAAATGTTTAGAGACTGGATGTGAGAGATCACGTTTATGAATAAGTCTGACATGTTCAGAAATTCTGACATATAGAGATCTTATTGTTCTTCCCACATATCTTTGTTTACAGCCACAGGTAATGACGTAAACTACATGTGTGGTTTGGCAGTTAATGAATGTATTTATCCGATATTTGCTATTAGGGTATAGTGTACGGATTCTTTTAGTTGGAGAAGCATACTTACAATAATTGCAAAAACCACATTTAAAAAACCCTTTTGGTATATTCCCAAGTTTAGAATCCCTTGATTGAAACATACTTTTAGATACAGATGTAGCAAGTGTGTTGGCTTTTTTAAAGGCAAATCTAGGACCCGAATTTGTATATTGTTCAAGGTCTGTGTCCATTTTCAGTACATTCCAATGCTTCTGAATGATCTGTTTTATCTGGAATGCTTGTTTGCTGTATTTTGTGATGAATAGAGGACTATCCATAGTAACTGTTCGTTTATCTTTATTACTCTTTTTATGGATTAACAATTCTTCTCGTTTCATCAAATCAGCATTTAGAAATGCCCTTTCAAAAACCTCTTGTTTATAACCTCTAGAGAGAAATTTTAAACCCAAAGTCTTGGAATGTTCCAAAAATGTTTCCTCGTTGGAGCATAGGCGCTTATATCTCATAAATTGTCCTTTAGGTATACCTTGGATCAATGCATTGGGGTGACTACTACTGGCATGCAAGTATGAATTCCTAGCATGGGGTTTAGTAAAAATATCTGTCTGTATACCTGTTGTAGGATCACCATGGATGGTCACATCAAGATAATTTATTTTTTCAGTATGTGTTTCAAAAGTAAAATGAAGATGAAGATCATTGCAATTAATATCGTGAATAAAAGAGTGAATGCTATCAAGATCACCATCCCATATGAAAATTAAATCATCTATATAGCGTTTATAATAAATGATATTGGAACGAAATTTGTTAGTGCTACCATAAATGTGCTGAGATTCCCATAAACCCATAAAAAGATTCGCATATGAGGGTGCAAAAGAGGTCCCCATTGCTGTGCCTTGTGTTTGTAAGAAAAACTGTGAGTCAAACAAAAAATAATTGTGAGTCAACAAAAAGAGAATAGCGTCATTAATAAAAGTGATTTGTGCAGTGGAAAGTGGTGAGAGTTGAAGATAGTGATATATGGCACGAAGTCCGTGTTGGTGTTCGATAATGGTATACAATGATGTGACGTCCATGGTGACCCAACGATAGCCTGTTTTCCAAACAATATCCCCCAATGAAAGTAACAAAGATGAAGTATCTTCAATAAATGAAGGTAAATTTTTAACAATTGGTTGAAGGAATTTGTCCACGTAGCGTGACACACCATCTCCCAAAGATCCAATACTGGCCACAATGGGACGCCCCGGAGGGTCCTCCAGTGATTTGTGGATTTTTGGGAGATGGTGAAACACAGGTACAATGGGAGACTCACATGCCAGGAATTGTCTTTCCTTATTCGTTATAACATATAGTACGTCACCCAGTTCAAGCAATTTCTCAAGCTCACCAAGAAACCTCTTAGTGGGGTCTGTTTTGAGTTTAACATAAAAGTCAGTATTACTTAGTAATCTAAGTGCTTCATCTCTGTATTTCCTTGAGGATTGGACAATTATTGCACCCCCTTTATCGGCATTTTTTATTACAATATCTTTATTTTTCTTAAGTTCTTCTAAATCCAGTCTTTCTTGTACAGTCAAATTATCAGGTGTAAAACATGATTTTGAAAATGAATATCCTTTAGCTAGCGTCTTTAAATCTCTATCAACAAGTCGTTCAAATGTTGTCAGACATGGCCCTTTAGTGTTGTAAGGCATAAAGGAAGACCGTTTTTTAAGATTAGAGTCAATATGGCCGAAAAAAGGGGGCGCAATAATTGCATCAGTGCAACCCTCTTCATACAGAGATTGTAAATCAAAGGCAAAAGCAGTATCTGCAAATGAAGAAATACCTCCACTTAAAACAGAAACGGTACCATTTCCACCATCATCACAGGGATTGCTATTTATGACTGTTGGATTCACAGTTTTCTTTGCAAATAGCTTTTTTAAAGCCCATTTCCTAGTGTATTTTTGGAGATCTATAATGGTTGTAAATAAGTCAAAGTTCTCCTGTGGGGCATAATTCAGGCCTTTATTTAGCAATAACACCTGTGAGGATGTTAGGACGGTATCAGAAATGTTTATAACATTATTTGATGTAGAGTTTAGGAGTACTTCTTCCTCTTGCTGTCTGCTCCATGCGTTCTTTCTACTCTTTTTACCCCTCCGGCACTTCTTTGGTTTTTTGACTGACTATTCTCTACATTAGTTTGATTTGTTCTAGTATGTTCCTCTCTAGAGTTAGGTAAGTATGTTCTATCAAAATAACCTGCTTCTTGATCTTTGTTAGTATGTCTATCCTGTGTAAAAAATGATACTGAGGGTCTGTCTGTGTTGTCGGAAGAATCTGTTTCAAAACTCTGTCTGCGTTCTACATTAGGTGATTTCAGAATAGATCTAGTGTTGGACTTCTGATTGTTTATCTCTTCTTCTGAAGACCATTTACGAGGGGTTGAATGTGAAGGATATCTACCCCTGGAGAAATCTCTAGTAGAAACAGGTCTTTCCCAGAAATAGACCTGACCCTTCTCGTAGTCAGATCTATCTCTTGAAAATTTCTCCTGCTTTTTAATGACAACATCCTGCTCCATCTTTTCAATATTCTGTAACAATATTTTGTCATTATTTGAGAATTTATCCATATCTTTGAATCTATACAATTCTTTTTTTAAAACACCTATGTCACATGATAACATTTTCTTTTCAGACACCTTAGTTGCTATAATAAGTTCCATCAGCTTTCTGGAACATTCATCTAGGATAATTCTCCATTGTGATTGAAAGTCCTTGCTGGGAAATCCAAAAGATGGCATCTTCTTGATACGCAGACCCCTCGGTATACGTTTTACTTTAATGTAATTTTCTAGAGTTATTATATCCCAAAATATACGGATATCCTGTGTCAATAGTCTCTCCAATTTAACAAAGTGATCGATAAGATCTGTTGAATTCTCACATGTGATGTTTTCTTTAATCTCATCAAAAATAGTTGTGGCCCTTTTTGCCCTTTCAGTGTTGTTGCCACATTTTTGGACATATGTCGTATGTATATCCATTTCTGCCTCTTGTTCTCCATCCATTTATAAAATAAAAAATACTTTATTTGTTAGAAAAAATATGATAAAAAACCTGGGTAAGTATATAATGAATACTGAGACCCACTATCAGCCTTCACAATTGGAACAGGGATAAATATCTTAATCTATTCAGATTGATATATAATGTACAGTCACTTTGTCCTCTATAAGATTCATTTTATCATTGCTCACCAGCAGGACTATGTTTTATTCTGAGCGCCTGGAGGGTTAGTCCATTGATTTACCCATTTGTATATTATTTTGAAACAGAATAACACGTGAATTTATTCAAGTCAAGTGCACAACGGAGACAGCTTCAAAACAAAAGCTCTCTAAATAATAACACGATATGCCATATATTTATACCCTAAATCCTAAAGCTCCACCCCTTTATGGGGGGGCTTGCACGTCACTAAACATTACCTCATTTTGTAATACATAACAATATTAAAGTTGATGTCATTTTGTAATACATAACAATATTGTATAACTACCTGTCAGCTAGAAACCATTCTGGGGTTAAATGGGATGTGCCTATTCTGTCGCCTAGCAATATGTTATGAGAATAAATTCTACTGCAAGAATCTAAACTTATCTCATGGGTTCTCATAACTTTTAGCCTGTTTACACTTTCAATTTGAAGCTGATTGGATGAGGAAGAGTCAATAAAGTCCATTCCTCTGCTTCACACATTTGTTTATACAGAAATGAAACACAGAAATTAGACTCACAAAGACAAGACAAAATGGCGGATTGAAATATTCACACAAAATGGCTTCATCCTAAATGCTGTTATGTTGTTATGCCAGACCCCCTAATGTCTCAACTTCGTCACCCTTTCTCGTCGCCATTACTGCTCGGACCCTGTTGGGGTCAAGTGAGGGGGTTCCTAACATCTAGGGGCCAAATAAATTTTATTTCTAGGTGCCCTAAAACAAAAGTTCCCACGCCAATTGACCTAGTTCCCACGCCAATTGCCGTAGTTCCTACGCCAATTGCGCGACCAGCCAGTAAAAAAACAGTGCAGCAAGCCTCTACAGTACACAGTACATTTGTTACACTGGCAAAGCAGCAGATGGAAACAATGTGAGGCAATTCAACATGGTCTTTTATTGGTTATTTACAATATTGAAACATTTAAAGTGCACAGCAATTCAAAACATCAAGAAAACAAAACATTTTTGGTGCATGGGGCAAAGGGAGTTAAAGTGACATTTTAAGTAACATCTCCTTTATTAAAGAAACCCAGTACTGTATACAGTACAGTGGGATGGTGCCCAACACTGTCAGTCAGACCTGCACCAGTTCAGTCCTAGAGGGCAGAAAACAGGGCAGGTTTTCAGGGCAACATTGAAAACCGTGTCTGTTTGCGGCCCTCAGGGACTGGAGTTGTGCATGTCCTATGAAAAAAAACACACATCAACATCTCCTTTGTTTAAGTACAGCAGGTACTGTACTGTAGGGCAAAACATGGAGAGTACAATACAGTTCAGCACAACAGTATGGTCTCACTGACAGTCCTCCACATTGTCCATCCATGGCCGATTCCTTGCATGGCGCAAACCGCCATTAATGCAGTCTCTAACGCCTTACATTACAGGATCTGTAACTGTATAAAAGCGCCGCATTTCATCCAGAATGTTTTTCCTTAAATTGGCAGGAAGGGCCTTTTTTAGGCGATTCCCATCGTAGTTCACTTTGAACACCCACTCGCAGTACAACGTGTAGGGAACCTGGTGCTTAAAAATGATCAAGGCATACTTGTGGGGTACACCAGCACTCATCACCCTATACTTCTCCCTGAGCCCCGGTGGCAGATCGTGCAGGGTGATGGCGGGCACTGTTTCGATGCGAGCGGGTGTAGGTCTTTTGGGAGCGGGTGTGCTTGTGGCGATGGGCGATGGTAGGATGTCTGGGAGGAAGCTTTCCTCCGGTCGTGGTCGCCGTGTTGTCTCCTGGCATGGTCTTGATGGGGTTGTCATGTCCTCCTCAATGGCATAAATGTACACTACATCTTGTGGTGGAGGGGGGGCGCTTGGTGATGGAAGGGGGTCCAAGGTCCCATTCATCACATCCATGTCACCCTCCTGCTCCGGCGTCAGGGAAACAGGGGCATTAGCACCGAGCAAATAATGTATGCCCGCAATGTCAGCCTCTATCTTCTCCATCCGTTGATCCATCCCTTGCTCCATTTTTAGCATTCGTTGCTCCACATTTAGCATTGTCTCCAGAAGCAGATCTATCTTTGCCAGCACAATAAAATTCCCGGGGAGATCCAAACTTATCCCATTCAGCATCCGGTCCAACGAGCTGCTTCTTGTGCATGGCGTCTGGACATCTGGGGGGATGGGTGCAACGGAGGATGAGATGGGGGTTCCATGGAGAGAAGCGGCATCGATGGAGAGTGGAGGAGGTGACCTGTGGATACCCGGTAGAGGAGAAGCGGCAGCATCGTCAAAGAGGGATGGAGAAGGTGACCTTTGGATTTCCGGGCGAGAAGCAGAGTCATCTAAGCGCAAAGGAGAAATTGACCCGTGGATTTCAGAGGCGGCAGCGTCGTCAGATGGAACCGGAGAAGATGGGGGTGGAGAAGACGGGATGAAGATTTCCGGGACAGCTACAGCAGAGTCGTCGAAGCATATGGGTGGAAGTGGTCTGCGGGTCCGATGGGTTGGCTGCCATTCGTTTTGTGTACAGAGCGTATTAACGTATATCTTCTTCACATAATGAGGCTTACGTTTAAGATAACTTTTAGCCTTTGGGGTCAGCAGAAGGGTTCCTTTATTGGCCTTAGCCTGTCGCTTTGCCCTTGGCGTGGAAACGGCAACCGCCTTTCGCTTTTTCAGCATGACAGGCACGGCAGAGGTGAGAGGGTTCTTGTGTCCATAGAACCGGGGATGCTCCATGGAAGCAGGTGGCACAATGCAGTACAGTATCTGGACAAGGGCAAGTTCAGATAAAGATCCTGGAGTGGTGGACTATGCAAAGTGTGTGACCTTTTATGCATGGCGGCCAGGTATAGGTGTTGAAAGTGGGCGTACTCTAATGTGAGTCATTACCGTATAAAGACACCATCCATTTTGTGGATTGACTGCACATTGAATACACATCGACTAAACATCGAATATACATTCTTGTGTTTGTATTTCTTTCCACAGCAGCAATGCCTGTTAAAAAGATTTCAAAGGATCTTAGCATGCGAATGAAGGAGTTGTACAGGAGCGGACACCGAATTGCTGCTATCCAACGCTGGTTAGCTACTTCTGACCTCGTTGTGCCATTAACCACCGTGAGCTATCATGCACAAGGAAAAAACAGAGACCGGAAAAAGGCACCAAGGGTAACAAACGCGTAAGTATATTTATAAAACTTAACAAAAATTTTTTTTGTTGTATATTTCAATTAATCTTACAACGGTATATACTGAATAGGATGTACTGTATATTTATATTTATATTACAACAGTAGATTTATTTGGTATATTTATATTTATAGTACAACAGTATATATATTTTGTCTATTTATATTTATAGTACAGCAGTATACATTTTTTGTATATTTCAATTAATCTTACAACGGTATATACTGAATAGGATGTACTGTATATTTATATTACAACAGTAGATTTATTTGGTATAATTATATTTATAGTACAACAGTATATATATTTTGTCTATTTATATTTATAGTACAGCAGTATACATTTTTTGTATATTTCAATTAATCTTACAACGGTATATACTGAATAGGATGTACTGTATATTTATATTTATATTACAACAGTAGATTTATTTGGTATATTTATATTTATAGTACAACAGTATATATATTTTGTCTATTTATATTTATAGTACAGCAGAATACATTTTTTGTATATTTCAATTAACCTTACAACAGTATATATTTTGTCTATTTATATTTAATGTACTGTACAGTATATTACAACATTGCATTTATATACATTTTATATTGCTGCATATTAATAAAACAATATAATTTCTTTACATTGTAGGGAGACAACTGTTCTGGTGGACAAAATAAGTGAGGAGAATGATGAGGAGTGCATTAAGGGTCAAATACACTCTGCAGGAAAAGCACAATCTGACTGTATCCGAGAGCAGCATAAAGAAGATGAGACGCAGCATTGGATGGAAATATGGACGTGTGAGGTTAGTACTGGACAGTACAGGAGGTAAAAGTGTTGTTTCACAAACTGTACTGCACTGTGCCGCAATTTTTTTTAATTTCTTGTCATTACAGAGTGTACCCCATGATACGGGACGCAAACAAAATCAAAAGAGTGCTCCAGGCCTAGGCATGGATCGACAGCGGGGAGACTTTCCAGGATTGCATCTTCACTGATGAGTCTACTGTGTCGCTGGAGAGATTTGCACGATTTGCTTTCCACAATAAAGGTCGCTTATCTTTGAAGCCGCGGCCAAAACACCCTGTGAAGCTGCATGTGTGGGGTGCCATCTCTAGGCGTGGACCGGGATGCATTGTCATCTTTGAAGGTAAAATGTATCAAATATAATGTCACCTAATACACTGTACTTGACTAGTGTTGCCTTACCGTATGCACTGTATTGTACTATTGTGCTGTTTTTTGAGCACTTTTCTTTTCTTGTTATAGGAATCATGAATAAAGCTTACTTCCAAGACAACATTGTGCCCGAGATAGTGCAATACATCACACGAGACTTCCCCAATTGTCACCGCTTCTACCAGGACAACGATCCCAAGCACACCGCGTCAACGGCGCATATCCTTGAGCGCGGCATCAACTGGGTGAAGACGCCAGCGGAGTAAGTGCAGTAGACTGTGTCCCATTTTTGTTCCTCACTGTTTTTAGCTCTTAAACCAATTGTCCTTTCTTTCCAATAACAGGTCGCCAGACTTCAATCCGATCGAAATGGTCTGGCATCAGCTGAAGGACCATATCCGGAAAGTGGTGAAACCCTCCAAAAAGGACGAGTTGTTGAAAGGCATACTGAGTCTTTGGAAGGATGTACTCACCGTGGAACGCTGCAATAAATATATAGACCACATTGCCACTGTGTTCCCCATTGTCATCGCGTGTAATGGGCAAGCATCAGGAAAGTAGTACTGTGCTGTAGTACTGTAAGTACAGTACAGTATGTTACAGGTAAGTATGGCACAGATTTTTTCTTTCCAGATAGTAAGAGTATACAGTAGTTAGTTTTTTCTTTATAGAGACAGAGAGAGCAGCACCAGCCATTAGGTTACAGATACATAGAATTTAACAGTAGTCAGAGTATACAGTAGTTCCAGTACGGTATACAGTACACTAGTTGGACAGTACTACAGTAACTGCCTACTAACTGCCCCATTTTTTTTCTTTCCAGAGAAAGCTGCACCAGCCACCTACTACAGTAGTTCTGCCATAATACAGTACAGTAACTGCACTAATTTTTGGTTTTCTTGTCGTTCCAGGAAAAACGGTGGCCTAGGGGGATGGGGGCGTTGTGTCCAGTCAAATCTGCTTGTACAGTCAAATGTACAGTATATAAACAGCAGCAATGATGTACACAAAACCTCTCCTCTCTCAATGAACTACTGTACTGCAGACAGAATGAGGAAAAGATAAAGACTAAAGAAAAATTAATTTTACTATACAGTATATACAGTACAGTACAGTATATTATACATTACAGTACTGTACTGTATACTGTATACTGTAGTATTAACTAATATTCTTATAAATGTGCATTACTCATGTTTCCCCAAGTTTCACAAAGGTTTTCCAAATTCGAGAGGGGACTTTTGAAAGCATTACAGTACCGTTCAAAGAACAGGCCTCTAAGGGCTGGGGGAGGGGGATGGTGTGATTAGACCCCAAAGTCAACCCCCAAATATAGTCTTTTTGTACCTCCGGTTCCGGGGGTCTTGGGAGGCTGATATTTTGCAACTATGGCAAGGGTCCCCTCGCATGGGGACCAGGTAAATTTCAACCCGCTCAGACCCACAGAACGGGTTATTTTACATTATACAGTACTGTATGTACTTACAGTATACAGGATTTATATATTTTTATTTTAAAGATATTAAAGAATGTACTGTACTGTATTGTATTAAAAACATGTGACTGTAAACCATAGTGACTGACAAATATTTTCACACCCTGATGAAATACTGTACTGTCTCAGTGTACTCTCAATTCTCTCAGTGCTGTGCACATCAGATTTACATTTCAAATTCGAGAGGGGACTTTTGAAAGCATCACAGTACCGTTCAAAGAACAGGCCTCTAAGGGTTGGGGGAGGGGGATGGTGTGATTAGACGCAGGCGTATCGCACTGTGTTTGAAGCTCGGCTATGGGCGGATTAAGAACACAATGCAAATGCAAATATGCTTGGCTAGGGAGGGATTAAAAAGTCTGGAGGTGTGTGGCTGAAATACTGTAGTTAACAGCAGTGTAATTTCAAAAGGCAGTTGATCATAATAATTGGATGAATAAAAGCCCCAAAGACAACCCCCAAATACAGCACATAAAAAGCAAGCCACTTTAACTCCCTGTGCCCCACGCACCAAAAATGTTTTGTGGCAGGCAGAATAATTTAATAAAGGCTGCAGAATGTATTATTGTGTATGGATGGTTAAAAAAAGCAAGTCACTTTAACTCCCTTTGCCCCATGCACCAAAAATGTTTTGTTTTCTTGATGTTTTGAATTGCTGTGCACTTTAAATGTTTCAATATTGTAAATAACCAATAAAAGACCATGTTGAATTGCCTCACATTGTTTCCATCTGCTGCTTTGCCAGTGTAACAAATGTACTGTGTACTGTAGAGGCTTGCTGCACTGTTTTTTTACTGGCTGGTCGCGCAATTGGCGTAGGAACTACGACAATTGGCGTGGGAACTAGGTCAATTGGCGTGGGAACTTTTGTTTTAGGGCACCTAGAAATAAAATTTATTTGGCCCCTAGATGTTAGGAACCCCCTCACTTGACCCCAACAGAGTCCGAGCAGTAATGGCGGCGAGAAAGGGTCACACCGGCGAGGAGGGTCCTACCATTGAGCGCAAATGGCGGAGAAAGCTTTGAAGCGGCTAAGTCACAATGAGCAGAAACCTGGAACCCAGAACTCCGGTTCTGTCCGACTAGAGGGCTCATAATCGGGCACCATGTAGTCCTAGTTGCGGCAGGATTGCATGGCAAATTGCGACCCTCTCGTGGCAACAGAACGGAGTCAGGGTGATGTTAAATTTCAGGTTTCTGCCATTGACTTGCACGGCAGAAAAAAAGCCACTTTGGTAATGTGCTTTTAAACTGTCTTTTGGTACCTCCGGTTCCGGGGGTCTTGGGAGGCTGATATTTTGCCACTATGGCAAGGGTCCCCCCGCAAGGGGACCAGGTAAATTTCAACCCGCTCAGACCCACAGAACGGGTTATTTTACATTATATTCGAGCAATTGGCGTGGGAACTTCTTAGGGCCTGTCACGGCTGTGCTCGCCACAAACCTGGGTCGGACCGCGTGGCTGAGGTGGGGTTGTAAAAGCACCGACCTTAGCCTGCGCAGGCGGATCCGGATTGCGCAGTTCGTAGTCGTATGTAGCAGGATCAGGATAGGAGAAGACAGCATCGTCGGTGGACACGCCAGGGTCAGGACTGGAGATATCAGGGTAAACGTTGTTCAAGCAGGAGTTCGGCAACAGGTAGTCAGTAGAGCCCCGCTTCAGCTTAGGAGCGCGGGAGTGGCTTCTGCGCGTGCGGCGACCATGGCCCATGGTACTGGTCTCAGGAGGTGGTAGACAGACCAGAGTAGCACACCGCCTAGCTGCACTGGTAAACCAGTGCTTCAGCGCAAGAGTCCTGAGCGGGCTGGGGAATCCTCCGTTTCAGCGCAGGAACCAGGACACGGCCTCTCTAGATTAGGGAAAGAGTAGGCCCCAGGAACCAGGAAGCTGAAGATACACAGGGAAACCTCCGCTTCAGTGCAGGAAACAGGAACAGACCGCTGCGTGAATATAGCAGCCGGTCACAGGAAACAAGGAGCTGAAGTAACAAGGAGAGTACTCAGCTTCCGCACAGGAAACAGGAACTGACCGCTGCATGAGACTAGCAGCCGGTCACAGGAACCAGGGGGCTGAAGACAACAAGGAGAGTACTCCGCTTCAGCTCAGGAACAGACCGCTGCGTGACACTAGCAGCCGGTCTCAGGAACCAAGGCGACAGACAAGACAAGGCTTATGGCAGAACACAGAGACATCCAGGAAGGACTATGCTCGGCAGGGAGCATTGTGGGAAGGCAATACTTAAAGGTCCGTGAACCAATTGCAGAAGGGGCGTGTGGCAGCATTACTTTGGTGAGTGAATCCAGGCTGCAGCAAACATCAGGAGAAGTGCTCCAGGACCGCACAAGTCTGCAAGGTAAGGCAAACAGTAAACCGAGGAGCAGATTCCTTACAGTACCCCCCCTTCACGTGAGACCTCCGGGCGAACAAGACCACTCATAGAGTTGGGGGACCAGGAGTTGTTCCTGAACCGTCTAGGATTGGTGTTAAAGTCATAGTCCAGAGACTTGTGGTCACTCCTTTGTGTACCCCCACCCCCCGGAGAGAACTGCGGCCAGACAGGGCCATCCATGGGTCTCGGGGACATCGAGTTGTTCCTAAAGTTTTTTAGGCGGAAAGGGGATCCGTAAACGAGTAGTTCCTTGGTGAGTACTGTTCTAGGATATGAGAGTGGTGGTAGAGATATCATTGGTACATGGCTCGCCCCGCGAAATGGCTTGGGAATCCAAGGCTGTGAAGAACCAGAGGGTTCCGGAGCAGAAACGGCAGAAGAACCCCCACTGGGAGCCCAGTCTTTAGTAATGGGACCAGAATTTAGGATAAGCGGCCTTGATAGTTGATCGAATATACCCGGGCGACCTTCGGGACAGACAAAGTCTTGGCTGACCTCTGTATGTAGGAATTTGAGAGGGATTTCTCCTCCAGAGGTCTCCCAGGTAGTGGTCAGCGAGGGTATAGGGTGGGTGGGAGCATTTCCCGGTATTGGTATGGAAGGTGACAAGGCAAGCAGTAAACCAGACATAGAGACCGAAATCTTGGGATACGTACAGAGTATTTCCAACTCAAAGGAAATAACAGGGGCAACAGAAGGTTCCGAGGGGGAAAACCATCGTTTCACAGAGGCAGAGAAGCACTCAGCAGTGGAGCTCCCAAATACTGGGGAACCCACAGTGGGAGATAGTATTGTCTGGGGAGTAGGGATAGGCTTTGGGGCTTTAATATCAGAAACTTTAGAATCAGGCAGAGCAAGGGTAGCGGAGGGAGGGGAGCTAACCTCAGAAGCTGAAGTCTGTACTTCAGTGACAGGGACCTGAGAGACTACAAAAACAGTAGCGAGTAAAGGAATTGACTCCGGAGCAGGAGGCTCGGAATCCATAACAGAAACATCTCGCAAAGCAGGGGTACCGATAGGAGAACTAGCGTCAGGAGCTGGTGCCTGGGAATCAGTGACTGGTAATGGGAGAGTAATGATGGGAGTTAAAGAGACAATAAGCTCTACGTTGGAACTGTGGAAACTCTCAATAGCAGAAACCTTTGAAGTAAAAGGAGTCTTATCCAAAACTGCAAGGGCCCTAACAAAAGGGGTGCTTGTCATGACAAAAACAGATTTAGGCGTGTTTACTAGTGCAAAAATTCTGATAACGGGACTCCTAGCCAGTGGTGAGGGTGTCAGGGTTTGACTAGTGAGAACATCAGATATAGTGATAAGTGACTTAGAATCAATCACTGAGGTTCTAGGTTTGCTGGACATGTGTGAGAAAGTACCCTTAAAGACAGGAATTTTAATTTTTACCCAGAGTAACCCAATGGTTGCTGGATCACGTTTAGCTGCAGTGCTGAGGGACTGAGGTTTAGCAAGGGCAGTAAAACTAAATAGCTCAGATTTAAACACCAGGACTTGTAATATAAGCAGGGTGGTCTCAGACTGTACTAAGGGGGTAAACACAGATATGCTGATCCCTGGAGGGTTTGCATGGGCAGAGAAATCAGGGGAACTAACAGCAAGGACGACCTCTATAGAAAGAGATTCTGAATCTGAAGGGAGGTTTTTACCTCTCCGAGTATCAGGGCCGGCAAGGCAAATTTCAGAGAGAGGGGAAATTGTGTGCAGGCTTCTAGCTAGCACATATGAAAAAGCGTCGCTTTTGAGTGAAAACAGTGTATCAGCAAACCTTCCTGGGAACACTACATGAACCCCAGGAGGGGCATACTGACCACTGTACGGTTTTAACCCTAAGCTTTGAGAAGGGGAGAACACAGACAGTACACGGGGGGTAATCATAACTGTACTGGTTTCTGAAGTGGGTATTTGGTAAGGAGTGTCAGGGAAACCAGAAATGACTGCAGATTCCACAATGTGGGGACTATGTGCTGAAGCAGGTATCATTGCTCCCTGGGTGACAGACTGATTCAGCGAAGTACCCGGGAATGGGAACTCTGCGACCAAGCTTAGGGAAAAACTTGGTAACTGAATATATTTAACTGGAATCAGAACTTTAGCCGAAGTTTCAGGGGGCACAGCAGCTGAGACTTGAGCTGAAGCAGGGGTTTTATAGCAAAAACTAACTAAGGATTCAATAACCTTGGGGAAGTCATTTAATGCAATCTCTGCAGTAGGACTTGGGGACACATTCTCTGAGGCTAGAACGAAGGCATTAGCTTGGAGGCAGCAAGAATTTACAGGAGTTAATGCAGACAGTACCTGAGAGTAGAACATAGAGAGTTTTTCCTCTGTAATAGGTGAGACAAGGGATTTTTCCTCTGGAGCTAGGGACGTGACCATGGCTGGCGGAGAACAGGGGGTTACCAAAGGGGACTCAGAGAGCTGCCCCACAGGGTTTGACCCTAGGAACAGAACTTAGAAATTCAAACTGAGTACGTGAAGGTAGGAGGGATTCGTTTTCTGACAGGGAAGGCATACAGAACTGCCTAGCAGGGGTTAAAGCAGGAAAAACTTCAAGGGCTGAAAAGGGAGATTCAGAGTTATGAATAGAGGGAAAAAGGGACTTGTTCTCAGATACTAGAGCCTTAGTGTTGGCTAGAGAAATATACGTATATTCCAGGGGAACCTCACAGGACTGATCAGCAGGGGTTAACGTAGATGTATCATTGGTGTCAGAGTACCCGGGTGTACAATCAGGGCTAGGGACCATGGCAGCTTCTACGTTAGGGGGCAGTGATAGTGAGTCAGTTTGGTCATTTCCTGGAGAGGGAGATACGTCCCCAGGTTTAGCGACAGGACTGGCAGCACAGGTGGACTGCCAAGCGGCAGCGCAGCTGGCGAGGAGAGGGTCCTGTTCCTTTATGCAAATGTCCAAAGTCAGGGAAAGTACACGGAGTGTGTCTTGAGCATGAACCAACATGAAGAGAGGGTCCTGTTGTACTACGGGAATGTCCAATGATAAGGCCAAGGCAAAGAGTATATCTTGGGCGTTGACAAGTTTGATAGGATTCACATTATCCCAGGTTAAAGGGGAACCAGGGGAGCAAACACAAGCGGCCAGAGACTGTTTTAAGTCCATGAGGCAGTAAGCCTTAATAATGAGATCGTTACGGCATTGTCTTTGCAACGGGGTTAAACCTTCATACATAATCTGTTCTTCAATCAGGGGTAGTATTTCGCACAGATACTGGTTTTCAAACTGGGACTGGTCTACAGGCCGGGACAGGATTTCAGACAGAAACATACCAACCCTCACCACAGGGCGGTCCGAGTTTGTGGGGCCGAGCATACTGTCACGGCTGTGCTCGCCACAAACCTGGGTCGGACCGCGTGGCTGAGGTGGGGTTGTAAAAGCACCGACCTTAGCCTGCGCAGGCGGATCCGGATTGCGCAGTTCGTAGTCGTATGTAGCAGTGTCAGGATAGGAGAAGACAGCATCGTCGGTGGACACGCCAGGGTCAGGACTGGAGATATCAGGGTAAACGTTGTTCAAGCAGGAGTTCGGCAACAGGTAGTCAGTAGAGCCCCGCTTCAGCTTAGGAGCGTGGGAGTGGCTTCTGCGCGTGCGGCGACCATGGCCCATGGTACTGGTCTCAGGAGGTGGTAGACAGACCAGAGTAGCACACCGCCTAGCTGCACTGGTAAACCAGTGCTTCAGCGCAAGAGTCCTGAGCGGGCTGGGGAATCCTCCGTTTCAGAGCAGGAACCAGGACACGGCCTCTCTAGATTAGGGAAAGAGTAGGCCCCAGGAACCAGGAAGCTGAAGATACACAGGGAAACCTCCGCTTCAGTGCAGGAAACAGGAACAGACCGCTGCGTGAATATAGCAGCCGGTCACAGGAAACAAGGAGCTGAAGTAACAAGGAGAGTACTCAGCTTCCGCACAGGAAACAGGAACTGACCGCTGCATGAGACTAGCAGCCGGTCACAGGAACCAGGGGGCTGAAGACAACAAGGAGAGTACTCCGCTTCAGCTCAGGAACAGACCGCTGCGTGACACTAGCAGCCGGTCTCAGGAACCAAGACGACAGACAAGACAAGGCTTATGGCAGAACACAGAGACATCCAGGAAGGACTATGCTCGGCAGGGAGCATTGTGGGAAGGCAATACTTAAAGGTCCGTGAACCAATGGCAGAAGGGGCGTGTGGCAGCATTACTTTGGTGAGTGAATCCAGGCTGCAGCAAACATCAGGAGAAGTGCTCCAGGACCGCACAAGTCTGCAAGGTAAGGCAAACAGTAAACCGAGGAGCGGATTCCTTACAGGGCCGCGGTCAAGTTCACGGGCAATTGGCGTGGGAACTTCTGTTCTAGGGCACCTAGGAATAAAATTATTTTTGCCCATAGATGTTAGGCACTGTATACCACTGTACAGTATACTGGGGAAGACAAATAATGAAACGATACTGAATATGTAGAATAAATGCATAGTTTTATTTAATCAGGGTTTATTACACAGTATACTGTACGGCCGGAAAACATCAGCATACAGTACAATATTATCCATCGAAATCCCCCCATTAGCCGTTTTCTTTTCTGAGGAAAAAAAAGAAAAGTTTTAATGTACAGTAATGGTCAGCCCCCTAAAGAAGTACCCAGCCAGCCCCACCAAAATAATACGGCAACAAGACAGTACTCACCATAGAATTAAAATTCATTTCCCCCCAAATGTTAGGAACCCCCTCACCTACTGTACTTTAAAATAAATTAAATATGCAATTTTACTATTACTGCGCGCACACGCACAGACTGTGTACTGCAGGTTGAACCGCGAAGGTATTAGTCTTCAGAGACAACAGCTCGCAAGCGCCCCCATGCGTTTTTACACGGCATTGCATTATTGCAGCTAGCCGGAATAAAATGCTTAAATCACAGCCGCGGAAATAACGCTATACACCCCGGGAGAAAATGACTAAAAACCGCACATCACTGGGATACTCTGAAATTCGCGGAGCTAGCCAAGTAAGAATAAATTTGGTCGCCGGTGTAAGAGCAGCTATGGGAGTGGCTAGACATACCTCCTGAAGAAGCGTCATATGACGCGAAACGCGTAGAGGTGACGTTATCATGCATCGAGGAGCGGACGTGACTACGGGTGCTCGGTCGATTGCAGTGGTTTTCCCCTGACTTTGCATGAAAGCTGGTCCTTGTTTCAACCACATGTAAGCTAGTAACATCTACTGTAGCTATTTCCCAGGACTTTTTCCATCACTAGATCTATGGGCTTTTGTTGCAGGGATCCTCATTAGTGCCTTGTCATTGTGGAATTGTGGGTTCATGTGAATCCTTTTTATGTACTTTCTTATTATGTAGTTTTATTTTAATTGGTATAAAGACAATTATTTTTACTAACTGTGTTTTTCCTTTTTGCGTATTCTTTTTGTTTACCTTTATTATTGGCCTGGTTAACTCTTTCACCACCACACACACCTTTTGTAAAGCGCTGTATACTCTGTGGGCACTTTATACATTTATATCTACAAACATATACACACACCCTCTTATATCACTAACACCTTAAGGCTAGGTCCCCGCTGCAGCCGGTGGTGCACGCGACTGCGTGCGCGCCCCTCACCAGCCTCTTACCTCCTCCCTAACTGTCCCTGGTGACGCCTCGCTTCCTGGCTCACTGCACACTGTGACGCGTCAGCCAGCAGGGGCTACAATAGGTTTTTGTTCCCGTGCAGCGACACGTCACATGATGCGCCAGGGAGCCAATCAGAAACGTGTGTCTCTTTACAACAGTAAGATAAATTTTACCTTAGACACTATTTGTAATAATTTTTTTCTTAAAGTGGGGTTAACCTTGTACTCAATTAAATGAACCCATGTGTTTGTAATGTTGGGATTCAAATACTCCAGAAAGATATATATTTGATTGTAATGTCGCCCAAGAGTTACTTGCAAGGATGTGTGACTGTTTGCAGCATGACAGTAGCAAATGGATACTCTGAGCCAGACAATTTACAGTATATGTCAGATTCCCTTCCCCCTGTTGTGTAGCAGATGTATTTATACAATTTGTGTGTCAGAGCTGTGTCATGTATTTTTAGTTTTTTTTCTTTATTTAGCTTTTGTTTAATCTATCAGGGCCATTCCCACTAGACCCATTTGGCCACGCCCGTCCCCCCGCGCCAAAAAAAAACTCCCTACAGATCGCGGTGACGTGCAGGTGCCTGCAGCGGGGCCTTAGCCTAGGTCATAAATCGCATACTGCACAGGGGCGAGGGATGGGAGGGATAGGCCACAGTCAGACACATTCCAAGATGCACTTGAGAAAAAGAGTAAATAAAAAACACAGTCTGAACTTATTTTGAAACAGAATAACACGTGAATTTATTCAAGTCAAGTGCACAAGGAGACAGCTTTTGAAATAAAGCTCTCTAACAAATAACACGGTATGCCATATATTTATACCCTAAAACCTAAAGCTCCACCCCTTTATGGGGGGGCTTGCACGTCACTAAATATTACCTTATTTTGTAATACATAACAATACTAAAGCTGATGTCATTTTGTAATACATAATAATACTGAATAACTAAAAATCTAAATACTAAAGTAAGCTAAAAATCATTATGGGGTTAAATGTGATGTCAGTTCTGCCACTTGGCACATTGTATGAGAAACAGTTTATCTTAGACTACTAACGAGGCTTTCTCATAATATCTGGCCTGTTTACACTTTCAATTTGAAAGCTGATTGGATGAAGAACGATCAATAAAGTCAGCTAGGAGCGAAAACATTCCATTCTCTCTTTCACACAGATTTCTTCACATAGAATGATGACATTAAAACTCACAAAGACAAGATGGCGGACTGAAAATAGTCAAACAACATGGCTGCTTTGATCCTAATGCTGTTATGTCAGATGTCTCAGCTTCGTCACACTGTTTTTAAGTAAAACCCTTTCTTGCTTTATCCAAATGTAGCCAGGTCCCCAAAGAGTCCTCCCGGTGGCGTCAGAGGCATGGCGCCGCCATCTTTGTTATGTCCGCAGGGGCGCAGAGGCTTGTGCAGATGCGACGCGGCGGCCAATATAGTGAGCGCAAAGGGGCAGAGATGGCGCTCCGTAGTGCAGGGACTCCCCTGCGCAGTTAAGCATAGCGCCGGCCATTACAGCTTCGCACAGGCGCAGTAAAGATAGCGCACGCGGTCCCAATGCTAAAGAGGTCCTGAGTGGATTACAATTCCCAGCAGCCTCTGGGGACTGCCCTTTCACCCACATCACGTGCAGCCAGCCAGCAAATAGAGTTTGCAGCTTCTCCTGTTGGAGAAGAATACAATGTTGCAGAGACCACGCTAGTCAGTTGGAGCTGGGAGAAGGAAGGGGAAGGAAGTGTGTAAGGAGCAAGTGGCTTCTTACACTAGGCCAGGTTACCCCCAGGCCCCAGGTAGGCCCCACTCCCCACTAGGTTAGTGGGTAAGTTCATAGGGAAGGCCCCTTAGGTAGGGACCCTGCCCTTAGGTGAGTGTAAGTCTTGTCAGTGACACAGATGCAGTGCTGTGTGCTCTGACAAGAAGATACAGTTTGTGCAGTGCAGCTAGAGTAGTTGCTTTGGCTGTTTCAGGGAAAGGCCCCTCATAGGAAGAAGGGGGGGGGGTTGCTTTCTAGTTATACAGTGTGTGTAATATCACCAGTGCCAGTTGCACGTGGTGAACTGCCAGAGTCTGGGATCAGACAGAATTTACAGCAAGAGATATTCTGCATGCTGGGGCTAGGGTAGATGTATACCCCCAGGGCCCAATTAGTCCCCTGAGACACTAGAGGAATACTGATTTTTATAGGGACTGCCTTAAGACAGGGACTCCTTCACCATACTCAGAGAGGAAGAGACATGCTGCAGGACAGTGCCTGAATGCCTGTGCAACCTGAGTGCAGAAAGAGTATCTGACTCCATAGCAGAGACTGTGGTAAAGGATCATTCTGGCTGGGGATCCTTCCCCTGTGGAGTCAGCGTGTGTATCCATTCCTGCAGAGAGCAGCGTGGTGCGGCGTGGGATCACTGTGCGGTGTTGCTGAGTTCCAAGGATTATCTTGATCAGGACTGATCAGGGAGGTAGTATATATATTAAGTGCACCACCGGGCCCCAACACAGGGAAGCGCTATCCCTCACACTCACACACTCTTTATTGTTCTGGACACTCAAGGGATAAGTGTCCAAGCACAGTATTATCAAAGGTACTGAGGGTGATGTGATGATGGACATGTGGGTGTGGGGATGGTATGCATTCAGGGTGATGCAATGTTATTCATGTAATGATGTATTGATGTTATGCAAAGAGAGTTTAATTGAAGTTACAGTTCATGCTCAGTAAATACTGTTTATTCACATTGTGTGTATTTACTGTATGGTTGTTCTGGTGAGGGCACACTCCCACCACGTTGGGATCCCTCATCAGTGGAGGCGCTGCACTGAGTGTAAGTATATACCCCAGGTTCCCCGTGGCGGAAGCTCAGCCCTCCTGGTTGCCAAACAGGTACAGCACCACACTGATAAGTAGTCAGATACACCTACCCACCCCAATCTCACTTAGGGTGGGGGAAAGAGGGCTACACATTGTAACCTGCCGGAAGAAGAGATCATTGTATCTCGATAGCTCGCACAAATAAAAGCATTTCGTTAGCCACAGAACGGTATCGTCTATTCCTTTTTGATATATATATATATATATATTAAAAAGGAATAGACGATACCGTTCTGTGGCTAACGAAATGCTTTTATTTATTTATATATATATATGTCACTGTTTGTGCTCCAACACCAACTTTTTTCTAGACTGTGATAAACACTGTCTTTGAAAGACAGAACACTACAAGATGCTGCTAGAAAATGCCCCATGAATCACCCTACCTAATCAATGGTAAATTGAAATTTTCTGTACTTGTAAGTTACAGTGAGCATGGGTTTAATCATACTGTCACTTTGAATAAAACATATATTTTAAATTCCTTTTTCAAATTGATAGTTCTATAACTTGAGCATGCAGTAGTGAACACATGAATTGCAGTTAACAATGCTCTCAGCCATTGCGTGAGAAATTGAATGAGTTAAAAGTTAAAGTTGGCATTATTTCCTGTCCCATTGCAGGTGGTGTAATTTTTTTAAAAGCTGCTTTTCGTTTTATTTTATATAGTAGCAAAGCTCTTAGACTTATGAGCTTTGTCCGATTAAGTAATCAAAATAACAAACAAGGTTACCCTGTGCTCATCTTGTTTCTTCTTTAGACAGCTAATCACTTTTAACAGGCTAGATTGCATTCAGCTGTTCTGTCAGCCAGCAATAGCAGAGCCCAATAAGCAGCATGTATCAAGCTAAGCATTTGATCTGTAACGGCACTTCAGCTGGAGGTGAGGTCTTAGACACAAGATGAAAGTTGTAATTGGCATTTAGGAGAACATTTTATTATCGGAGATTTGAAATAGGTTTTCCTAACTAATCGAAATATCTTTCCACTTTGCGGGACAGACTAAAATGCTTAATGTGAAAAACGCTTAATGTGGATAAAAGTGCCAAGACATACACCAATTGCCGTCAACTTTGCACAGTACATGCTTTGCGCTGCCCCAAGCTATCCTGAAAATGTCATGGCTTTTCATAACATGCACTGCAAATTATGTACATTAAGCACTTTCTGAAAGTGAAAAATGCTTAATAAAAAGTGCTTAATATGAATTAAAGTGTCAAAACATAACCCGATTAGCTTAAAACTTGGCACATGCTGTGCTGTATACTGCCCATACAGTACCGGCAGCTTTTATTCTGCAATTCCCGCATGGCAGGATGCGTGCGGGAAGCGTGGTGACGCGGCTTGTTGCGGCGCACTGTGACGTCACAGTCACGTGCGCCCCCGGCTTCCCCGGCTTCCCCGACACCCCTGGAGTTTAAAGTGAGGTAAGCGGGGGTGCGGGGAAGCAGAGGGGCACAGCAGGAGCCGGGTTCGGGGTCGGGAAGGGGGGCTAAAATGCGCCCGAAGTGGAGGGGGGGTGCGTGGTGGAAACGCGGCGGCGCGCGGTCTAGACTGGCGCCAGCCAGAGTAGATCCCGGCATGCCGCCGGCATTTGTGAGAATAAAAGCTGCCAGTACTGTAACTATCCTGAAATTTTCAATGTGTTTGCTAACACACACTGCAAATTATTAACGTTAAGTACTTTAAGAAGGGCAAAATACATAATATGGACGGGATTAACGTGGATTAATGTGCCAAAACATAATCCAATAGCCTTCAAACTTGGCAAAATACATCTTTTACACTGCCCGCAACTATCCTGAAAATTCCATGCCTTTTACTCATGTACACTGCAAATTATTCACGTTAAGCACTTTCTGAAGGACAACAGTCTAAAACGCTTACTGTGAAAAATGCTTAATGTGGATAAATGTGCCAAGACATACACCAATTGCCGTCAAACTTCGCACAGTGCATGCTTTGCACTCCCCCAAGCTATCCTGAAAATGTCATGGCTTTTCATAACATGCACTGCAGATTATGTACAATAAGCACTCTCTGAAAGTGGAAAATGCTTAATGTAAAGTGCTTAATGTGAATAAAAGTGTCAAAACATAACCCATTAACTAAAAACTTGGCACCTGATGTGCTGTATAGTGTCCACAAATATTCTGAAATGTTCAAGGTATTTGCTAACACACACTGCAAATTATTTACATCAAGCATTTTAAGAAGGGAAAAATACTTAATTTGGATGTGTTTAATGTGGATTAATGTGCCAAAACATAATCCAATTGCCTTCAAACTTGGCAGAAGACATACTTTACACTGCCCGCAACTATCCTGAAACTATCCTGAAAATTCCATGGCTTTTGCTCACATACACTGCAAATTATTCACGTTAAGCCCTTTCTGAAGGACAACAGTCTAAAACGCTTAATGTGGATTAATGTGCCAAGACATTCACCAATTGCCTGCAAACTTTGCACTGCCCATGCTTTGCACTCCCCCAAACTATCCTGCAAATTTCATGGTTTTTCTTAACATGCACGGCAATTTATGTGCGTTAAGCACTTTATGAAAGTGGAAAAAGTGCTTAATGTGAATTAAAGTGTCAAAACATAACCCGGTTAACTTAAAACTTGGCACATGATGTGCTGTATACTGCCCACCACTATCCTGAACATTCCATGGCACATATACTGCTAATTATTCATGTTAAGCACTTTAATAAGGACTATATGTACATAATTTTGTTTAATGAACTAACCATTTACCACATTCCCTGTGTAAGTGGAGTTATTTGAGTGATGTTTATTTAACCCTTGTGTGCCCCCCCCCCCCAACCCTAAACCAAGGGGGCAGAGCTGTGTGTTTGTGGATGTATGGGGAATGAATGCAACATGTGAGTGCATGTCCCTCTTTTCAGTCTCCTTGATTTGGAGGTACTTAATATGAAAGCTGTTGTAAGGGGGATGTGGATAGGGGAAAATCAGTAGTTACACTCAGGCCAACCCATTAGAGGAACCCTTGTGAGTGACAACCAACCTCCCAAACAGGGTACCTTAAAGGGGGTACTCTCAACATACAATCCCTCATTCTCAATCTTCACACACACCTCAATCATTGTTCAGAGTATCACCAGGGACCACAAGTAATTTGGGCTGGACAACTCTCACCTCATACATTCACTTCTAGCTCATCCAGAGTATCACCAGAGAACCCAAAGTCATTTGGGCTGGACAACTCTCACTTCATGCACTCTCATCTAATTCCAAGCTGCCAGGATGTCCCTAACAGTATTGGCATATGATACTTAAAACGGGTAGTGGCAGAAACCTGTCCTAGGCCACATTCCATACAGTGCCCTCCATGAACAGTGTCAATCCCTGCCTCAACACCCTTAGGGAATAGCATAACCTCAGTCACCCATAGTCTCCCTGTACTTTAAGGAGTCTTCCTGATTGTTGTTAATCTCACTGATCCTGATATTGACCCGAAATCTCAGAGTTGGATAACATTACTCCAGATCTCCCTGGAAAAGGTTAACAATAACCTGATTCTTCCTGAAATGGATTAAGTTACCCCAAATCTCCATATTCTCGGGTGTAGACCTGTAAGTACCCACCTTGACACTTACCTGGTGTCACGCTGTGCTCATCACAAATGAGGCGGGACCACGGGTGCTGAGGTGGGAATGGATAATACGCCACCCACAGCCACAAGGGCACGCCTTGAGTGTAGAATAGTCTGGATATCCGGTACGGGTAGTAGAAGGTACTGTTAGCCAAGTCCGGGGTTAGAGAGAGAAACGTAGTCGTATTACCGTATGCCAAGGTCGGGAGCGGAGTGGTCGTATTGCCGTAAGCCAAGGTCGGGTGCCAGAGTTTCGGAGTAGTCGAGCAGGAAGCCAGTTCGGTACACAGGATCAGGACTGAAAGACAAGACAGGACTAGGGAGGCAGAGAGTGATGAGAACAGCAACTGGTTCTATGCTCAGCCGAGGTGCCAATGGCACAGCTGAGCATATGTAGGTGCAAGTGTCTAATAGCAGAGCAGCGGTGTAGAGGTGTGTATCAGCGTGAGGCTGTGATAGGAGGCCGATTCCAGGTGAGCTCCCCGGGGTGGAGTTTGAGGGCAGGGTTAGTGTCAGTGCGCACCTGATTTGCGCGTGCCCGTCGTCCAGAACTTTGTGCCTTTAAGAGGCAGGAGCGGGTGCACGTGCGCGCGTGTGAGAGGCACCGGGGGAAGCGGCGGGACCCACGGCAGCAGGAGCGGGAGTGGAGACAGTGCAGGGAGCTGACACCGGTGAGTGGGGAGCACGCCGAGGGCGGCGTGGCTCCCCGAGCCTTACACCTAGCACCTTTATGAGTACTGTTTGCCACCTGTGAGGCAAACATGGAGCAGCTAAAGATTTGCCTGGTTGTTCTCAGCACTGGCTTTTCACCTCTGTGGGAGACATATCATGGCAGAAATACCATCCCCAACTCTAACAATGATTCAACTCATAACAGTACCTCCACCCCATTAGGGTAAAAGCTATACTCCACACCAGTATTCAATGGGGATATAACAATCTTTATTTATAATCTTTTTAGATCAAAATACATCAACAATTTCCCAGAGATGGCACTCCTAAGCAGGGCTCCCATTAAACCTCTGAGTGCAGGAGGCCACCCACACGACTGCACATACTCTCCCAACCTCAGGGCAGGGATAATACACATCACTTATCCTGGCCTGAGACCCTCCAGAACATGGACAGCTTTGCAGCTGACTGCACCCATGCCCCGGAAGTGTCATACCCCAGGCTCGGGTTACCTCACAGGACATTATGGTAAATGAAACTGGCCCAGTCGCTGGCCTACCTCATGCATTTCAGGGATTGGACCACTGTATCCAGGTGTGGCAGGTACAGTAACTCCCTATAGTTACCAAACATTCAGTTGTGGGAAAATGGCCACCCCAAGGCATCCCCTCCAGAAGGGACCCTCTTCACTCAGGTTTTAATGTACTTGGTTTATGTTTTGACACTTTAAGACACGTTAAGCACTTTCACATTATGCATTTTCCTCTTCCAAAAAGTGCTTAATGTGAATAATTTGCAGTGTATGTTAGCAAAAGCCATGGAATTCTCAGGATAGTTGTGTAGAGTGTACAGCATATCATGTGCCAAGTTGGAAGTTAATCGGTTTATGTTGTGACACTTTAATTCATCTTAAGCACTTTTACATTAAACATTTTCCACTTGCATAAAGTGCTTAACGTACATAATTTGCCGTGCATTTTATCAAAAGTCAAGAGATTAGCAGGACAATTTGGGGGGGTGCAAATCATGTAAGGTGCAAAATTTGAACGCAATTGGTGTATGTCTTGGCACATTTATCCACATTAAGCATTTTTCACAGTAAGCCACAAATTTGTCAGGACAGCCTGGGGGAGTGCAAAGCATGTACTGTGTGAAGTTTGAAGGCAATTGGTGTATGTCTTGGCACATTTATTCACATAAAGCGTTTTTCACATTAAGCGTTTTAGACTGTTGTCCTTCAGAAAGGGCTTAACGTGAATAATTTGCAGTGTATGTGAACAAAAGCCATGGAATTTTCAAGATAGTTGCGGGCAGTGTAAAGTATGTCTTCTGCCAAGTTTGAAGGCAATTGGATTATGTTTTGGCACATTAATCCACGTTAAACACGTCCAAATTAAGTATTTTGCCCTTCTTAAAATGCTTGACGTAAATAATTTGCAGTGTGTGTTAGCAAACACCTTGAAATTTTCAGAATATTTGTGAGCACTATACAGCACATCATGTGCCAAGTTTTTAGTTAATGGGTTATGTTTTTACACTTTTATTCACATTAAGCACTTTACATTAAGCATTTTCCACTTTCAGAGAGTGCTTAATGTACATAATCTGCAGTGGATGTTATGAACAGCAATGACATTTTCAGGATAGCTTGGGGGAGTGCAAAGCATGCACTGTGCAAAGTTTGACAGCAATTGGTGTATGTCTTGGCACATTTATCCACATTAAGCGTTTTTCACAGTAAGCATTTTAAACTGTTGTCCTTCAGAAAGTGCTTAATGTGAATAATTTGCAGTGTACGTGAGCAAAAGGCATGGAATTTTCAGGATAGTTGCGGGCAGTGTAAAGTATGTCTTCTGCCAAGTTTGAAGGTGATTGGATTATGTTTTGGCGCATTAATCCACGTTAAGCATGTCCATATTGCGTATTTTGCCCTTCTTAAAGTACTTAATGTTAATAATTTGCAGTGTGTGTTAGCAAACACCTTGAAATTTTCAGAATATTTGTGGGCACCATACAGCACATCATGTGCCAAGTTTTAAGTTAATCGGGTTATGTTTTGATACTTTAATTCACATTAAGCACTTTTTATTAAAAATGTTGCACTTTCAGAAAGTGCTTAATGTACATAATTTGCAGTGCATGTTATGAAAAGGTACTAGTAGAGAAACAGAACCCCAATGGAGAGCACTCAACAGTGCACAATATACAGTGAAGGAGGTAGTGTGGGATGTAATATGTATAGTGAGTTGATTAAAATACCATTTATTGGAGTCTTAACTCAATTAAAATAAAACGGACGCTAAGTACCAGGGTGATAGGTGCTAGTAGGCCAAAAAAGCGCAGCGAAAATAAAAAGCACCAGAACTCATGTGTAAAGTGTTGGCTGTTACCCTTGATGATATATGCAGGGTAAAGTCAGATGTTATGAACAAACACAGGTGTCTGTGTATATAGTAGGTAAATCACAGATACAGCCACCTGTATTAATCAAGTGTCTAGCTTATAGGTGATGGTGACTGGTGTTATATGTACCAGATCGTTATATACTCAGGTAAGTAAACCAAGTGAGTACACACCTCAATAGGTTTATGCAGGGACCGTCATCAATTACCAGTGTTAGAGGTAATCCATATAAGCAGGTCGCTGCTTGAGTCCCTGGGTGGTGCTACTATATCAAGGCACCATAACTGTGTAAGATCACACACACTCGCTGAAAACTCCCCCAACGCCAGTCTCCTGGGGGGGGGGGGTGTATCTATTGTAAGCAGACAAACGATGGCTGTAGAACCCGTGGATAGAAAAATGTAGATCACAAGTAGTGTCTACTAACACTCAGATGCAAATAAAAAACAGCACGAGGTACTGGTAGCATAAAAAAGCAGGAACCGTGGTCAAACTGTGTCAACATACACACATCTGCTAATGCCTGGTGTGTCAAAGGTCTGCACGGTTTCTGCCTGCATGAACTAGTATCGAGCTAATGCTCATATGTAACTCTCTGTGAGGGAGTTACTCTGGGTCAGGACGCGCTCCGATCACGAGCGTTGGTTCCGCCCCCTTGACGTGATGACGTCACTGCCGACATACGTTTCGCTAGGCAAGAAGCTTTCTCAAGGCTGGCTCTGACCAGCCTTGAGAAAGCTTCTTGCCTAGCGAAACGTACGTCGGCAGTAACGTCATCACGTCAAGGGGGCGAGACCAACGCTCGTGATCGGAGCGCGTCCTGACCTAGAGTAACTCCCTCACAGAGAGTTACATATGAGCATTAGCTCGATACTAGTTCATGCAGGCAGAAACCGTGCAGACCTTTGACACACCAGGCATTAGCAGATGTGTGTATGTTGACACAGTTTGGCCACGGTTCCTGCTTTTTTATGCTACCAGTACCTCGTGCTGTTTTTTATTTGCATCTGAGTGTTAGTAGACACTACTTGTGATCTACATTTTTCTATCCACGGGTTCTACAGCCATCGTTTGTCTGCTTACAATAGATTCCCCCCCCCCCCCCCCAGGAGACTGGCGTTGGGGGAGTTTTCAGCGAGTGTGTGTGATCTTACACAGTTATGGTGCCTTGATATAGTAGCACCACCCAGGGACTCAAGCAGCGACCTGCTTATATGGATTACCTCTAACACTGGTAATTGATGACGGTCCCTGCATAAACCTATTGAGGTGTGTACTCACTTGGTTTACTTACCTGAGTATATAACGATCTGGTACATATAACACCAGTCACCATCACCTATAAGCTAGACACTTGATTAATACAGGTGGCTGTATCTGTGATTTACCTACTATATACACAGACACCTGTGTTTGTTCATAACATCTGACTTTACCCTGCATATATCATCAAGGGTAACAGCCAACACTTTACACATGAGTTCTGGTGCTTTTTATTTTCGCTGCGCTTTTTTGGCCTACTAGCACCTATCACCCTGGTACTTAGCGTCCGTTTTATTTTAATTGAGTTAAGACTCCAATAAATGGTATTTTAATCAACTCACTATACATATTACATCCCACACTACCTCCTTCACTGTATATTATGCAATGTTGAGTGCTCTCCTTTGGGGTTCTGTTTCTCTACTAGTACTAGTTCATATCCACCCCTGATTGTAGCACCACAGATTTTACTGTTCCAGCAGTTGTGAGGGTATATTCCTTCCCTTCCCCCTCCCCAGCCTTTCCCTGAGTTCATGTTATGAAAAGCCATGAAATTTCCAGGATAGCTTGGGGGAGTGCAAAGCATGTACTTTGCAAAGTTTGACGGCAATTGGTGTATTTCTTGGTACATTTATCCACATTAAGCGTTTTTCACATTAAGAAATTTAGTCTGTCCCGTTGACAAAGCCCTTTTGTACATGTACAGTACTTACTTCTGTTTAAGTGGGAACTGCAGTGGTTATTGCCTGAGAAGGCGAAGGCTGGTCAAAAGCAAAATATTTTGCTTGCATTCTTGACACTTCTCAAATGTATTGTGTTATAATAGAGTTCTAACCTGTTGGGAATAACTAGCTTGTTTTCTTTGTGTATGACATGTTTCATGAAACATGTATATCACATAGTCTAATGGCCATGGTAGGTTGAGTATATATCAAGCTGCGCAAAAACCTATAGTAGATATGACTATAAATAGTTCTGCTAACCACTAGGGAAAGCCAGAGCCAAGTACAATATAGACTAGTGCTGAATAAGACTATCCTTCTTCAGAGCGAATCATGATTTTCAGAACAATTTTTTTAGAAACCATAACCATTTTCGGTTGTAGTTATTGAAAGTGGGGCAGTGTACAGTATAAGCCACTCTTTAAAAATCAAATCTCACCTATTTGAATACTAAAAAATTCACATGTTTGGTTTCGGTTGGCAGTTATTGTCAAGTCATTGCCAAGTAGTGAGCTAAAAAAAAAGCTATTATGGTTAAATAAGACCACAGGATATTTAAATAAGCCTATTTAAAGTTGTTTCCTTTCATTTAATTGTTTAAAGGTCGTTTCTTTTTTTTTTTTTTTTAAAGGTTAGACCAGCTTAATGTTGTTCATAATAGAAAAATGGCATATATACTATGAGGACAAATTTCGTTATTGGCATTATGTTTCACAAAAAGCCTGATTTTTATCAATTTGCTGCAGGCAAATAGCAAGTGATTTTTGCAAGCTTATACTGCGCAAGTTTAATTTTACTATCGTTTTCATGAATAATTTATGATTTAAAAAAAGTCGGGTACGTACATTATTAGTTCTGCTCAATAGTTATATTTAAAAATAATTGAGTTAATGCAGTACTTACAGGATTGCTTTGCAGTCACTGTAGTTCAATTACACACAGAAAAATCAGCATTGCCAACAGAATTCAGAATTACCCCATATACACAGAATATATATATATATATATATATATATATATATATATATATATATATATATATATATATATATATATATATATATATATATATATAAAACGGGTTTTCCCCCCCCAATCGCAGATTATAGTGTGGGGGTGCAGCAAACATATATTGTTACTCAGTGTGGTGCATTACCTGTTGGCTCACAGGAGGGCTGAGCTTCTGCCACGGGGAAACCTGGTGCACAATATTAGCATATACCATTACAATCGGTGGTTTGGGGCATGAGTCCCAATCACAGTGCTCAATCCAAATCTGAACCTTTAAACAATGATCAATATAAGTCCACATATCATGGTAACAGGAAACTGTATCAGCCAGCAGGTAGAGTAATGAGACCCAGTGCTATATAAATGCAGCAAAAAAGACACTCAGTGTAATGGCAGTAGTCCATGTGTCATGATGGAATCAAGGTTAACATACCATTGTTGTATGGAGCTCGGCCATACACAACCCTTGTGCTGCAGCACTATTGCAGGTCATCCAGTATCCCTGTGAAGGAGAAATATACTCACAGCAGGCTTGTTCCAATGCAGCGTGCAGCACGCTCAATATTCATGTAGAGGTTGAAATCCAAAGACTCCTGCGGTGCACAGCAAAATAGGGTAGAGGACCAGCAAGGTGTTGTTAAAAATCCTTTATTGAAACAGCATGGTACAGGGGACACACACTCTGACGCGTTTCGGACTGGTATAGTCCTTAGTCATAGAGCTGATCCGCGCCATTCATCCCCACTGATTTAAAGGGCTAAGCCCGCCCCCCTACGTCATCGCGCTCCCCGTTTTTGGCGCGAAAATCGCTGATATGTGATCTAATTGGCTTGGACTCCCAGCGCATAGAATGACTATCTGCCGTATATATGTTTAAAGGGGAGTGATGTATATCCCCCTGCGTCATCGCGCTCCTCATTTTGGCGCGAAAATCGCCACACTATAGCCTCATTGGCTGAGACTCCCAGCCAATAGGAACGCTGACTGCCCTAGGTATGCCTGAGGATAAGGGGAATGACGCGCATCTAGCTTCAGCGCCCAGACCCCTCTGCCGACACGTAACGCGTCGTTGCTAGGCAACGACTATAAACAATAACAAAAGAATCCTCAATCCTCTCGGAGCGATACTAGGCTATATGGTACTAATGGGGTACCCAGGGAGGCGAGGAAGGAGAGGAGGGGAGGGGAAGGGGGGGAGGTGAAGGGGAAGGGAAGTGAGGGGGAGGGAAAGGGAAAGGAAGGGGGAAGGGGGGAAAGGGGAAGGGGGGGGTAGACTTACAAGAAAATCATGTGGGGATGAACTAAACAGGTTAAAACTAACATAGTAAAAACATATTAAATCAAGTACAACAAAACATGAATAACATACAAATACATAATGTAGCGAATCTAAAATCTGAAATGGAGGTTACATGTATAGATTGAGGAGAAAAGTTGTTCAACAATATTTATCATATTAATGTATTCAATTAATGTTATTGTTGATAATTAACTTTTAGTAATGCATAAGTTTTCATCTATGAATAAACATATGTAATAAAAACATATACAATATAATAAAGTATCCATTTGAGACAGTTATTTTTTAGCTGTGTAAACAATAAACCTGGTTTCTAACGCAAGGCGAGCAAAATTATTATATGAGAATACAGTGGATATTAGATATTCATATTACATGTTATCCAATACATTTGAATAAACGAAAGCTACTCTAATTTTTGTGTTTTTATAAATTTTTGACCAAAAACTAGGGCAATTCAGTTAATAGAATGGGCTCATACATCCCTTTGAATCAAGTTAAGAAATGTTTGAGCTCCCAATCTTGGTTCATGCCCCTGGGTGCCAATGTCCCAAGGGCATAAATCCAGAACATCTCCCTGCGGTTTAGTGATGCTTCTCTATGTCCTCCTCTAGGGTGTATAGAGATGTTCTCAATGGCACTATATGTAAGAGTTTTTATTGATCCTGAGGGACACGTGTTAAAATGACGTGCTACCGGGAAGCGTTCATCGCTGTTCTTTATACTCCGGATGTGTTCTGTAATTCTTACTTTCAAAGCCCTAATGGTCCTGCCTATATAGCCACTTCCACATGCACATTTAAGTAAGTAAATTACAAAGTTGGTGTTGCATGTCATAAATGACTCCAACCGGTAAACTTGCCCTGTATGGACATCCCTTACTGATTTTAAAGGTTCAGCATATCTGCAAAGATTACATAGGCCACATTTAAAGAACCCCTTAGGTAGAGGTTTTGTATTTTTAGCTTTTGACTCAAACAGACTAGGAGATACATAGTTGCCGATGGTCTTGGCTTTCTTGAATACCATTCTAGGTTTTTGTGTGGTATATGGATCCAGATCTGTATCTAATTTTAAGATTCCCCAATGTTTTTGGAGTATGTGTCTAATCTGTTCTGCTTGTTTTGAGAACGTGGTTATGAACAGTGGGCACTGGTTGTTAATATCATTATGTGATGTCTTTTTGGGGTTCCTCTTTTTTATGAGGTACTCCCGATCGGTTTCTAGGGCATAATTAAATGCACTCTCCAGATCTCTCTCTACATAACCACGATCTCTGAATCTTCTCTTTAGATCCTCTGCCTGTGCCAAGAAGGATTCTCTTGTGGAACATAGGCGTCTTAACCTCAGAAATTGCCCTTTTGGTATTCCCTTTATAAGCGGTCTTGGGTGGGCACTGTTCGATCTGAGCAGGGAATTTTTAGAGTTTGTCTTCCTAAAGATATTAGTCTGTATTTTCTGACCCACATCAATATACAAATGTAGGTCTAAGAAGTCAATCTGTGAGTCACTATAACAATGTGTAAATCTTAAGTTGTACGTATTGGCCTCAAGATATTCAAAGAAAGCGTGCAAAGTGTCATCATCCCCATTCCAGATAAATAATAAGTCGTCAATGAAGCGACGGTAGAAAATAATATTATCTCTAAAAGGGTTAGTGTCACCAAATATGTAGAAAGATTCCCAAAATCCCATATATAGATTTGCATATGATGGTGCAAATGACGTGCCCATTGCTGTGCCTTGTGACTGTAAATAAAATTGTGAATCAAACATAAAATAATTGTGTTGTAACAAAAACATCACCGAGTCTAACAAAAAAGTGTTTTGTGCCAAATTTAAATTAGAATGATTAAGAAAGTGACTGATTGCTCTCGTGCCCAAAGTGTGATCAATAATCGTGTATAAAGAGGTTACATCGAGTGTAACCCAAGTGTAACCATTGAGCCATTGAATTCTTTGAATATCTTGAAGCAAATCCGCAGAGTCCCTTAGATAGGCAGGTAATGTTTTTACCAAAGTTTGTAAGAAATAATCAACGTACCTAGATAGACCATCTCCCAAAGATCCAATGCTAGATATAATTGGTCTGCCAGGAGGACAAACTAAGGTTTTGTGGATCTTTGGGAGATGGTGAAAAATAGGCACAGTTGGAAATGGGTTGTATAGGTATGCTGACTCACGACTATTGAGTACTCCTAATTCCCTGCCCAGATCAAACAATTCACGAATCTCTGCTAGATATGATCGTGTAGGATCTTTATCCAACTTACAATATGCCTGTGTATTAGACAGCTGTCTCATGGCCTCTGTATGGTATGCTTCCGTGTGCATAATAACCACTGCTCCCCCTTTGTCTGCATTTTTAATTACAATATCAGACCTCTTCTTTAATGCATTAAGATTTATTCTGTCTTCTTTGGATAAGTTGTCAAATGAAGGAGCAGTGAATATATAGCCTTTGGCAAGATCCTGTAGATCTTTCTCCACTAGCCTCTCATAGGTCTGTAAATGAGGACCCTTGGAGAATGATGGACAGAAAATAGATTTACTCCTAAATTGTGTGTGTTTCATACCACTCAAAAACAAAAACTGCTCCTCAGTACTCATGGAATCTGAAATATTATCATCTCTTTCAAGATCTAACATATCCTGAAGTACCCCATACTCTTTAAAAGAAAATCTCTCAACTTGAAGGTCGTCGACTGTCTGAGAGGGGTCTGTGAGATCCCTGTCAACCAGTGGAGGAGGTTCAGGGAGAGATTTATCTTTTGATGCAAAGCATTTTTTTAAGGACAATTTGCGGACATATTTTTGTAGGTCAATAACCGTGTTGAACAAGTTGAAGTTGTTCATAGGGGCGAAGTTGAGGCCCTTGTTCAACACGGCTATTTCACCCTCTGAAATGGTTATTCCTGAAATATTAATGACGTTATGGTCTTCCATCAGGGGTCGATTTTTCTTTTCTTTTGTGCCCCGTCTTTTGTTCGAGCGCCTTGTCCCTTTATGGAGTTTTTTGACGCCTTTTGACTCCTCAAGTCATATGATGTGGATGCCTCGCCATATTTCGTATTCCGGGTTTCATAATCAGTATTCTCGCCGTATCTATCTGTATCTTCATCCGTGGAGAAGGATACTGTGTGTTGACGGCTTTCTCCATCTGAGATGTCCGACATGCTAGAGGCTTCTGCAGATTTTTTTAGAATAGATCTTTTTGGTGTGGATCTTCTGGATCTGTCTTTTTTATTATTGATGTTCTGGACTCCTTTTTGACCAACTTCCTGGCGTGCAGTATTTCTTGATGGTGGAGGTCTCTGCCAAACGTAGACTTGGTGACGCTCGTAATCTATACGATCTCTTTCAAATTTTTGCTGTTTTTTTAGCATAATTTCACCTTCCACTTTCTCCACATTTTTTGACAACTTTTTATCCAAAACTTGAAAATCTTCCATTTCCTTAAATGTGTTGAGTTTCTGCTGTAGGTCTTTTATGTTCTTCTTCACAATTGTCCTTTCTTGGATTTTTGTTTTAATAATCAAGTCCATTAATTTTATGGAACATTCGTCTAATGTATTAATCCATTCTTGTTCGAACTCTTTAGATGGAAATCCAAAAGATGGCGTCTTTTTGACGCGTAGACCTCTGGGAATCCTTTTTGTAAGGACATAGTTGTCAAGTGTGGTAATATCCCACCAAAGTCTTATGTTGGTTAATAATGTTTTTTCCAATTTAGTGAAGTAAAGTTCCAAGTCAGCATTATCTTCAACCATATCAAGGGGGACATTATCAAATAGATATGCTGCCCTGCGCCTCCTCCCTGAGTTGTCCGCACATTTGTATACAAAGGTTTCATTCACAGATCCCTCTGATTCAGAGCCTTCCATGTTGTCCTCCATTCACAGAACAAGTCACCCAAGTACCAATATTAAAAATAGAAAAATGAAAAATGTACACCGTCAAATTGACTTAAGCTGGTCCCTACATACATATGTTTGTATAATTGCTTGTTGTCATCCTCAGATGAGCGACTGTGTAAGTAACGTAATCGGTGGTTTGGGGCATGAGTCCCAATCACAGTGCTCAATCCAAATCTGAACCTTTAAACAATGATCAATATAAGTCCACATATCATGGTAACAGGAAACTGTATCAGCCAGCAGGTAGAGTAATGAGACCCAGTGCTATATAAATGCAGCAAAAAAGACACTCAGTGTAATGGCAGTAGTCCATGTGTCATGATGGAATCAAGGTTAACATACCATTGTTGTATGGAGCTCGGCCATACACAACCCTTGTGCTGCAGCACTATTGCAGGTCATCCAGTATCCCTGTGAGGGAGAAATATACTCACAGCAGGCTTGTTCCAATGCAGCGTGCAGCACGCTCAATATTCATGTAGAGGTTGAAATCCAAAGACTCCTGCGGTGCACAGCAAAATAGGGTAGAGGACCAGCAAGGTGTTGTTAAAAATCCTTTATTGAAACAGCATGGTACAGGGGACACACACTCTGACGCGTTTCGGACTGGTATAGTCCTTAGTCATAGAGCTGATCCGCGCCATTCATCCCCACTGATTTAAAGGGCTAAGCCCGCCCCCCTATGTCATCGCGCTCCCCGTTTTTGGCGCGAAAATCGCTGATATGTGATCTAATTGGCTTGGACTCCCAGCGCATAGAATGACTATCTGCCGTATATATGTTTAAAGGGGAGTGATGTATATCCCCCTGCGTCATCGCGCTCCTCATTTTGGCGCGAAAATCGCCACACTATAGCCTCATTGGCTGAGACTCCCAGTATACCATTACAATGATGCAGCGCCTTCACCTGCGATGGCTCCCGCCAGAGGGGGAGTGGTTCCTCGCAGGACAATACCCAATAACCACATACAACTGATTGTATAAGAACGAATACCTTTTACTGATGACTAGAACATGCAAGGTCAAACAAGTAGTAACAGGTGTCCCTCTCTAAAGGTAACCCGACTCAACGTTTCCTTAAGGTTAACTATAACGGACACCACGGCGGGTGTCCACACTTTATGCGTCACGGCGGACGCTACTGTCCCAACGCAATAATCCCATCCTCAAGTCCACTGAGTCCCACCCAATGTCTTGTACTCCCAATAAGTAGACCAGCGTGTATGTATTTGTGTGTGACTGCGCAGCCACTATGTCAAATGATAGGCCTTGTTGGTGCACGTGAGTTGTGGCGTTACCTGCCCGGGCTCCAGCCGCGGGTGCTGCTATACCGCAAGGGAATCGCTGGATGTCCTCCAAAGGTGGGGTGAATTCCGGCGTGGATAATATCACCGCTTCTTCCGCCGTCTGTACTTTGATGATAACCCGGTTGATGTCCACAGGCTGCAGTCACTCCGTACTGAGCCTCCGCACTTATAGTGTAGAGATCCCGTAGAGAGCAAGCGTAGGCCCAAGCCTCTAGGTGGAAAGCGCAGCGTCCGCTGGATTCCTCACTAGCTTATAGATAAAGGGGCAGGGTCCCTAACCTAGGGCTTGTCCTTATCACACTCCGCTAGGGTGGCTCAGGGCTATCTGGGGCCTAGGGGAGTACTGGCCTTGTGCCAGGAGTCACGGACTCCAGCACCCTACCTCTTACCCCTAGCCGCTCCAGTCGCCGACTGACGTCGTAGTTCCTGCGCGCGAAATATATCTCTACGTTGCCAACAGAGATCCTCCATCCCTATTGGCTAGTCCTTCGCGGGCTTTCTGGACCTTTACTGCGCAGGCGCGAGCTCCCTGTAGTCCTGTAGTGCTCCTGTCCCTCGCGCATGCGCAACGCCCCTAACAATGGCGGCGCCCTGCTCTGCGAACCGGCGGAACCACCACAACGCGATACCGGCCGCAACCCTTAGTGCTACTCGGCTCGTATACCAACAGGGGAGAAGGTAATACTGCAAGGGGACCTGGCTACATCCTCCCCCCGGTAAAATCCCCAACGTTCTCGCTTGGGACACAAATAACATAACTATATACAGCAGTTATATAATGAAAAATGCATTGGAGACATAACTTAGCACATGCATGACTCTATACAATGTTACACAACTCCATGAGCATCACAATCACAGATTGGATCTTGCTCCGAGAACACTGCTGGGTCTCATAATGGGGTGCCCCCATCTGATCATAGGCTACCCGAGTTTGAGGGTACCTGTTTCTTTGGCTCCGGCGGAGCTGTTCTTCGGCAACTCCCTCGGGCGAGTAATAAGTACAGTCCTGAGGCTCAGCCTCTTCCCTTGAGGGGAGAAATGTCTCTGAACAGTCTCTGTTAGGCACAAAGCTCGGGCTCTGTGGATCCAAAGGCTGGCCTGTTGGTGCCACCTGAGTAGGCTTTGGCCTACAGGGCCCTTTACCCGTAGCTCCTCCGGGAGATGCCCCTTCTGTGGAGTAGTCCCTTTGAGAGGGTCCCTCCAAGGTATCTTCAGTAGTGTCAGAGGGGGTCTCATTATGGACAGTCTCTTGACCCTGCTCTGATAAATCGGGCTCACCGTTGAGCGGTGTGGCCAATATCTCAGTCTCTTCATCTTCCACTTGTGGAATGGGAAGAAGATGATTGCGGTGCCATACCTTTACCCGGCCATCAGTGTCTTTGATACGATAGACCGGGAGGCCAGGCATTTGGGATTCTATCTCATACACTCCATCTCTCCAACGGTCAGCCAGTTTATGTTTTCCTGGGACGCCTAAGTTCCGAAGCAACACAGCATCTCCTGGCCGAAGTTCCCGATACCTGACTTTATGGTCGTATCGCCTCTTATTATCAGCATTTATCTTAGCGGTGGATTTCTCTGCCTGCTGATATGCCTGTTGCAAGCTGTTTTGAGTCGTTGCACATATTTTAAATGGGTAGCATTATGTATCCCATCCGTTGAGATTCTAAGACGCACATCCACTGGTTATTGGGCTTCCCTCCCAAACATCAGGAAGTACGGGGAGAACCCTGTTGACTCGTGTCGGGTGCAATTATACGCATGCACCAAGGTTTCTACATGTCGACTCCACTCCGATTTCTGGGCACTCTGTAGTGTTCCGAGCATGTCTAGCAATGTCCGATTAAACCGCTCGGGTAGAGCATCTCCTTCGGGGTGATACGGGGTCGTCCGGGGTTTGGCAATGTTCAGCATTCGGAGCAGTTCCCTGATCAAGGTACTCTCGAAATCCCGCCCCTGATCAGAGTGGAGGCGGTTGGGAAGGCCGTAATGTACAAAGTATTTTTCCCATAATATCTTCGCCACGGTGATGGCTTTCTGGTCTTTAGTAGGGAAAGCTTGAGCATAACGCGTGTAGTGGTCTGTGATAACCAGCACGTTGCATATTCCCTGGCTATCCGGTTCAATACACAGAAAGTCCATACACACGAGATCCATGGGACCCGAACTCTGCAGATGACCCATGGGGGCCGCTCGGGTTGGCAGGGTTTTTCGCTGTATACACCTGGTACATCGGCGGCAATGACGCTCAACGGCCTCTCGCATCTTAGGCCAAAAAAAATGATCTCGGACCAGCCCAAAGGTCTTATCGGTACCAAGGTGTCCATGATCATCATGTAGAGCCTTCAGCACCAGAATTTGTAGGTTCTTAGGGAGGACTAGTTGTCTCCTATCCGGGTGGTTGTGATACTGTACCACCCGGTAGAGTAAGCAATTGTCTATTTCGAAATGGTCCCACTCCCGCATGAGTAAGGCCACCAAGTTTTTGGGTGCACACTTAAGAAGGGCAGGGTTCTCCTTTATTACGGCTCTCCGGATGATACCAATAACAGGATCTCGCACTTTGTAATCTACTAGGTCCTTCCACCGTAGTACTTTATCAGGCGTGATATTCATCCCTTTGGGATCACAGTAAGTGGCTGGGACAGCCTGCGACCGACATCCCAATGAATCGACCACTCTTAATTCTGAGAACTCCACTTGGTCGTCGATGATAGCGGCCATGCTACACATAGCTCGCACTGCGGGCCCGGGCAGTTCTTCCCATTCCTCGTCATCTGGAATAGCACTTAGCCCAGGTCTTCGGGAGAGGGCGTCCGCTCCGACATTCAGGGGTCCCGGCTTGTACTTCATGGAGAAGTTGTAACTGTTCAGGGCGGCCAACCAGCGGTGTCTGGCGGCGTCCAATTTGGCCGAGGTATTGACATAAGTGAGGGGATTGTTATCTGTCCTTACTTCGAAGGCGTACAGGTAATCGAGTAGTTTCTCGGTAATAGCCCACTTGAGAGCCAGGAACTCTAACTTGTGGACGGGGTATCTCTGCTCACTGGGCGTCAAGCTGCGACTGATGTAAGCCACAGGCCGCAGACCCTCAGGGTGCTTCTGGTGCAGGACGGCGCCTAGTCCATTTAGACTGGCATCCACATGCAGGACGTATGGCTGCTCGGGGTCCGCATATGCAAGCACGGGCGCTTCGGTCAGACAACCCTTCAGTTTCAGGAAGGCCTGCTCACACTCAGATGTCCATTTGTCACCGAATGGTTGGCTAGCCGATACAGCCTTCTTCCCGGTCTCTGAAGGGTATATTTTCCATAGGTTGTTCAGGGGCTTAGCCTTGCTCGAGTATCCTTCCACAAAGCGGCGGTAATACCCACAGAATCCCAGGAAGGACCGCAACTCTGTGACGTTCTCGGGGCGAGGCCAGTTTACTACGGCCTCTACCTTGGCAGGGTCAGTGGCGATCCCTTTGGCACACACTATGTGTCCCACGTAGGTCACCGATGTGTGGCAAAACCGGCACTTGTCTAGGGATAATTTCAACCCTTCGTTCCCCAGACGGTCGATTACCTTAAATAACCGTTCTTGGTGTTCCTCTAGAGTTCTTCCGAAGACGATTATGTCATCTAGGTATACCAGACATTCCCGTGGAATCATGTCCCCGATAGTCTTTTCCATCAACCTCTGGAACGTGGCCGGCGCCCCACATATACTTTGGGGCATACGGGTGAATTGATAGAATCCCAAGGGGCAGACGAAAGCTGTTTTTTCTTGATCCTCCGCGCTCATAGGTACCTAATAGTACCCGGATCAGAGATTGAGCACACTGAACCACTGACTTCCATTTAGCGCGTTCAGTATTTCTTCGATGCGTGGGAGGTTGTACTGATCCGGTATCGTACGGTTGTTCAATGTCCGATAATCAATGCACAGTCGTACGGCTCCGTCATTTTTACGCACCACCACGATGGGGGACGCGTATAGGCCCCGAGACTCTATCAAAATCCCGGAATCTTCCATATCGTGGAGAACGTTCCTCACGTCGTCTATATCTCGTGGGGCGAGGTGGCATGACCGTTCTCGGAACGGGGTGGTATCACTCAATCGGATGGTATGTTGGGCACTGCGACTACACCCCACATCCATCTCACTCGTGGAGAACACATGTCGTCGTTGGGCCAACTGCGCGACCAGCCGCTCTTTCCACTGGGTAGGCAGTGTTGACTCACCGAAATTGAAATTCATCTCAACGGACCGCTCACCCGCGGCCGCCGCCTTCACCTCAGGTGTGTCTACGACAGGACAGACCGGATATATGCCCCCCAACTTCTGTCCGACATCCAACTCCATCGGAAAAGGGGAGATATTCTGTACATACGCGTGGGTTCGGCGTGGAATCTTAGTTGTCCATTCCCTCACCTCCGGTAGTATCTTATATCCTCTCTGGACTTCTTCTTCCGGGGTACTTTCCAGAGAGAAAAGCTGATCCTCCCCATCTCGGTCAGGGTAGCAACACCAGACGGGTAGTCTCCGCACTCCCCCCGGTAATATGGTCGTCAGTCCGGCCTGGCGATTGTATAGGTCCCCATGTCGTTCCAGGGCATAGATCCATTGGCACTCGTCTCGTAGAACTGGATCTAGAAGAGCGGTGGCTAGGGGTAACTCGTTAGTCTCTTTTAGGTACTGCCGGAACACTGCTTGTACTATATCAGCGTTTGTGCCTAGAATGATCGGGTACTTGCATTGGCTTTGGGGTTCTGGGCATACCAAGGCCGCTAACTGCATGGGGTGACGTTTTCCGGTGTTCAGCTGGAGTATTTCCATCTGCACCTTTACAATTCCAGCGATAGGGTAGTCTTCATTGCTTAGCCCTCGTACGGTCACGTGCTCAGCCGTTCGCAGTGTACAGTGCCGGAGGTGCTGTTCGTAGAACGGGTGGTATATGATGGTCACTTGCGACCCTGTATCCAGTAGGGCCGATGCGTAGATCCCTTCTACTAATACGGATACAATTGCTGCAGGGCCTACTTGGCTGTAAGGCCCTCGGTTGGAGGTGTCCGTCTTGGCCTCAGTATCGGCCGGGGCTGGGGAGTTCCCTTGGGGGGTTTCCATGTCAGGTTCGGTGGCTTGCGCTTGGCATACCATCGTCCGAGCTGGGTTTTGTTGAGTGGAAGTTTTGTCCTCAGGGGGTTCCTCCTGTTCTGGGCAGGCTCGAGTGAAATGGCCCTTCTTACCGCAGGTGTAGCAAAGGCGGTCCCTTGATTCAGGACGGCCATGGTACGGGGGCGGGGAATTGCGATTCGGCCTAGCTTTGGGGCCCGAGCCCTTAGGGGCGACCTCCTCTTCTGGAGTCGCGGGATTCTTGGCTTTAGCCCCAGTGGCTTTAGTCGGGTCACTGGGGGTGGACTCCTTACTCTTGGCGGGAGTATGCAACCGGCCATATGCCTCATGCTTGTTGATCTCATCTACTAGATCCTCCCAGCAAGGGGGGTCGTTCCGCATCAGGGAGCATTTGACCAGGAGGGCGATAGGGTTGTCGGGAAGGGCTCCTTTCTGGAATTGATTCCAACAATACTCGTCCACCTGAGTGGACTTGATCTGGTCTCGTTTCTGCATATCCCATAGGACTTTCCTAATTCGGTGGAGATAGACAGACAGCTCCTCCCCCGGCTTCTGGCGAAGATTGAGGTACCTCAGCATCAGTTGGCCTTCATCCTCGGTCCGCCCGTAAGCACGCTCGAGTGTCTCCAACATTTTCTGAGCAGTGATATCTGCATGTTGATCCTTATCCAGCCGTATAGTGATGGAAGCGGGGGTCCGTAGACACTCCATTATGCGTTGTTGTTTGACTAGCTCAGGGTATGTCCATTCCTCCACCACCTGTGAGGTATACTCTATCCAAGCGTCGAACGCCTCTTCGCCCGTTGGTGTCGGTTTAGTGCCTGAAAAGATCTTCCATTTACGATATTGTTGTTGCATGGATGCTTCAGCCCTGGCTCCTCCCAACTTGGCAAGACTTTGAGCTAACATTTGAATCTCATTTCTTCCGCTAGTCGGGGCCGGTGCAATACTGAGCGGCGGGCTGTGGTCGGCGGCTGTGCCTACGATAGACTCACAATAACTCTCAGGGGAAGAAGACGAGGCGCACATATCCACCTCCTCTAAGTTCGTGTGAGAGCTGTCAGGTTCTGACTTGATGGGCCGCGCGGGGTATACCACCGCACAGCTCGACTCGGCCGGGCCATCAAACCATACACTGGATGGTCCTTGTTCTTCATTTACATCGTGCCCAATGTCCACTAATACTGAATAGTGCCCTTTGGTCTCTGTACATTGATCCACCAAGGCTAGGGCTTTTTTACCCCGGAGATGAGAATGTTGGCGCAGAGCCACTCGTATGGCCATAGACGGGATGTCTATAGGGATGCCGCACACCACCAGAGTGTGGGCCGGTGGCACTTCCAGCCTCATAGCCCACTCATATACTTCTGAGCGCGACAGGCACGGGAATACGGGTGACATTTTAGAACGTCTGTTGAATAGGGCACCCCAGGTCTAAGATCTCAGCAGCGCCTCCAAATGTAACGGGCTTCCCCCCCCCCAATCGCAGATTATAGTGTGGGGGTGCAGGAAACATATATTGTTACTCAGTGTGGTGCATTACCTGTTGGCTCACAGGAGGGCTGAGCTTCCGCCACAGGGAAACCTGGGGCACAATATTAGCATATACCATTACAATGATGCAGCGCCTCCACCTGCGATGGCTCCCGCCAGAGGGGGAGTGGTTCCTCGCAGGACAATACCCAATAACCACATACAACTGATTGTAGAAGAACGAATACCTTTTTACTGATGACTAGAACATGCAAGGTCAAACAAGTAGTAACAGGTGTCCCTCTCTAAAGGTAACCCGACTCAACGTTTCCTTAAGGTTAACTATAACGGACACCACGGCGGGTGTCCACACTTTATGCGTCACGGCGGACGCTACTGTCCCAACGCAATAATCCCACCCTCAAGTCCACTGAGTCCCACCCAATGTCTTGTACTCCCAATACGTAGACCAGCGTGTATGTATTTGTGTGTGACTGCGCAGCCACTATGTCAAATGATAGGCCTTGTTGGTGCACGTGAGTTATGGCGTTACCTGCCCGGGCTCCAGCCGCGGGTGCTGCTATACCGCAAGGGAATCGCTGGATGTCCTCCAAAGGTGGGGTGAATTCCGGCGTGGATAATATCACTGCTTCTTCCACCGTCTGTACTTTGATGATAACCCAGTTGATGTCCACAGCCTGCAGTCACTCCGTACTGAGCCTCCGCACTTATAGTCTAGAGATCCCGTAGAGACCAAGCGTAGGCCCAAGCCTCTCGGCGGAAAGCGCAGCGTCCGCTGGATTCCTCACTAGCTTATAGATAAAGGGGCAGGGTCCCTAACCTAGGGCCTGTCCTTATCACACTCCGCTAGGGTGGCTCAGGGCTATCTGGGGCCTAGGGGAGTACTGGCCTAGTGCCAGGAGTCACGGACTCCAGCACCCTACCTCTTACCCCTAGCCGCTCCAGTCGCCGACTGACGTCATAGTTCCTGCGCGCGAAATATATCTCTATATTGCCAACAGAGATCCTCCATCCCTATTGGCTAGTCCTTCGTGGGCTTTCTGGACCTTTACTGCGCAGGCGCGAGCTCCCTGTAGTCCTGTAGTGCTCCTGTCCCTTGCACATGCGCAACGCCCCTAACAATGGTGGCGCCTTGCTCGGCGAACCGGCGGAACCACCACAACGCGATACCGGCCGCAACCCTTAGTGCTACTCGGCTCGTATACCAACATGGGAGAAGGTAATACCGCAAGGGGACCTGGCTACATATATATATATATATATATCTATATATATATATATAATATATATATATATATATATAGATATATATATATAGATATACAAATAGATATATATATATATACAAATGTAAATACAACTGTATGTACATCTGCATGTCTTAGGCAGGTCTGCAACCCCGCCTTTCACCATTATCACCCAGCACACAGCACTTCCACTGCAGCAAGGGATTCTGGGAAATGACATGCAAATGAGCACACAGTGCCACTATTTGCTTCAAAAACCATTTTTAACATGGTTCCCTATAGGCTTAAGCTTGCTGCATGGTCACAGCTTTGAGCACAGCCAGGGTTAGGGTGCATAGCCACAAAACCCACCCACAGGCATCTGTTTAGACCTTAATGGGCCTCATCTCTCAAAGAATAGTAGCGCCAATAGATATGAAAAATAATAAATAGTTGGAGATGTAATAATAAAATAAATCTGTATGATATCAAAAGAAAAAATAAAAGTATATATATGAATGAAAAGTTAATAATAATCCACTCCTTGATGAATGTCCAGTCAGTAATACGCTTGAATGGGTTTTTGGGGGGCAGCTTTCAAAGGGAGAACCAATTCCAAAGAAATCTAAAAAAACAAAAGGAGAAAGCGCGCAACTCATTGCGTAAAAACGTAAAATATTTAATATAAAAAAGTAGAGGCGAGGGAATCAAGCTCACTTACAAACGAAATAGTAAAATAGGCATGTATATATAATATATATATCACCTCCACGGGAACAGCACGGCTAAGCCTCCACAACAAGAGTGTTGAAACCGCTGTCAGCTGCTAGTCCAACACATCAGACCTCGTGGATGATGGTGATAGTGTGTACACTGAACACGGAAGTCCTTCGTTGTCAGTCCCTCCAATCCAGATACTGTAGGTTCTCGTCTGAACCAACACTGGGGCTCTGTGCAGCAGGGATGGAAGTTCGCCAGTCCTTCCGTCCCTCAGTGATGACGTAATGTCGGCGCTGCAGTCCTGACGTGTTTCGTCAGACACACTGACTTTGTCAAAGGATATTGGAATCTTCACTTAGACATATATATGCAAAGAGCGGGTTGTCTAGCAACCATTAGCCTATCGAAAAGCAAAACACATACACATGTGCATGGATACGCTGATCGAACTAATGGGAAAATAAAATAAACGTTAAATGCAGTAAATACTTGCCATAAAAGTCCATATGTATTGCCCATATAGAAATTAGTCTGCCAAAATAAATATAGAAATGCCTGATGATATGGATTAACCAAGTGCAACAGACTAATATGCTGCACTTTGCTAATATGAACAATGACCAATCAGTAGTATCCATATGTGGATTCATGGCATAAGGATATTAGTGTAACGGGTATTCCCCCACCCAACCGCAGATATAGTGCGAGTGCGGAGAACCTACTGTTACCAGGTGTGGTGCTTTACCTGTTAGGTTCACAGGAGGGCTGAGCTTCCACCACGGGGAACCTGGGGCAAGTATATTATGAGTAACACTGTACTCGGTGCAGCGCCTCCACCTGCGATGGCTCCCACCAGAGGGGGAGTGGCTCCTCGCAGGACAATATATATCACTCAGCACACAGTATGTATAACAACCAATACCTTTACTAGTGTAACCATGCGCATGCATAACAATCAATAGATCAACAGGTGTCCCTCTCTAGAGGAGAAACTAACTAATGCGGCTCGCAGGACGCTACCCCCTTCACCAGGTGATCCCACCCCGTGTCCAGTAACCACACACACAGTACATTTCCCACCCTTCCTAGGGAGATGATATGTGTGACTGCGCAGTCACTGGTCCCGTGTGAATAATAGGTAGGATCGTTGGTGCACTTGTTGATAAGGGTTACCTGCCGAGCACTCCAGTGCTCGGACCTGCAACGGAGCTTTGCAAAGGATGCAATGACAGAAGAACACCGGAACCACCATCCGGGGCGATCCCACCCGGAAGGCCTCTGCAGCGGCAGCGGAGGTCTGAGCCCAACCCTGGAGATAGTCTCTGTATCTTTAACATAGACTTGAGCCCAAGTCTCTTCTCAGGAAGCGCAGTGCCTGCTGTGTCCCTATCTATCACTAGTGCTACGATGACAGTGTCCAGACCTAGGGCCTGTCCCTGTAGCACCACAAGCTGGGGAGTGAAGACCTACCTGGGAACTAGGGGTTTACTGGCCTAATCCATTCCCCTAGCTCTCCTGGCACTCACTGACACTCCCAGTCCCTGCAGCAATGCACTGCAATCTACACACGATGCCCTCTTGTCAGACCTCACAGCACTGACAGCCGTGACCTGACAAGATTGCACCCCACACGCACCTAAGGACAGACTCCCTAACCTAGGGGCCATCCCTTATTAATTACCCACTAACCTGGTGGGGAGTTGGGGCCTGTCTGGGACCTGGGGAACCTTACCTGGTGTAGGAGCCACTTGCTCACTACACCCTTCCTTCCCCTACCTGCTCCCAGCTCCAACTGCCGTTGCTCTAAGCCCGCGAAAAGTATCTATCTGCCTGTCTGGGAATCCTTGGCCCTCATTGGCCACTATGAGGCACCTGGGGCCTGTCTCGCTATGCCCCATGGGAGTTGTAGTCCCGGGGAGTCTGTCTCTGCATTGGGGCCGCGTGCGCACTGGCCCAGCGCATGCGTGAGTCTCCACTGGCCACTGCAACTCCCTGACTCTATCTGCGCATGCGCGATCCCGCGCACGCTCGCACATCCCGTCATGGCGGCCCCCGCTAGCCAGGTACGCCGCCGAGCCTCCGAGCGCGCAAAGCGCTCCCTGCACTGGCCCCCACCCTCGTGTTGTGCCGGCGGGTCCGTCGCTGCCTCCGGCAGCACCCGCGACTGCTCAGCACTTCGGGAGGGGGTCTCTGGGACATGGAGGGCACCAGGGCTACAGTCTCCCCTTGGTGAAAAATCCAACGTCCCCGCTTGGTGAACGACGTCAATCGGCATAAGTTTACACAATAAAAATGCAGAGCATGATATGTACAACTTATCACTCTTGACTCTACACAACAGGGTATAAGGCAGTTCACATACGATAACCAAGGCCAGCTGAGTGTCAGCTGCTTGCTGAGACCATTTGTGGGGTGCCCCTAACCGATCATGTGGGGGTACCTCACTTTTACATTTGTGAGCCTCCCCCTGGTGAATCTCTTTAGAGCACGCTCTGGGGTGACAGTCAAAGGGTCCTTATTACTTCCTCCCCCTGGAGGACGGAATAGTACCACGTCTCTTGGCCAGACCTTTACCCGGCCATCCGCGGCATGGATGCGATAGGCTAGGAGGTCTGGACCTTTTCCACGGTCCACCACATGGTGAATGGAGCGCTCCCTTTTGGGCTTAAAGGAGGCAATTTTTACTAAATCCCTCGCCACACAGTCCTTGTCCCTAAGAACTTGGGAGGCTCCCACTGAAAAGCGAGCAAGTAGCAATGTCTCTTTACTCAGGGTCTCTATACTCAAGGTCTCTGTTTCGTCCTGCAGGGGGTAAAGGGTTGATACCTTTCCACTGCGGTGATTCACGGTGGCCAACAGGTCCTCGGGGACGCTGTCAGTTCCCACCTCGGCTGTCTTGGGACCTGTCCCCGGCACTTCTGGGGCAGTCCACTCATTTTCTCGAAACTCGGGAGTGTTGGATCCCAGTCCTGGGACCATTTGGGTTGGAGCGCACAGGCTCACTCTCAGGCCAAATGTAACGGGTATTCCCCCACCCAATCGCAGATATAGTGTGAGTGTGGAGAACCTACTGTTACCAGGTGTGGTGCTTTACCTGTTAGGCTCACAGGAGGGCTGAGCTTCCGCCACAGGGAACCTGGGGCAAGTATATTATGAGTAACCCAGTACTCGGTGCAGCGCCTCCACCTGCGATGGTTCCCAGCAGAGCGGGAATTGTTCCTTGCGGGACACATACAAATAACCACATACACTGGATGGGAACTAGCAAAGGGCTTTACTGACCATTGATGGCAACTTCAATAATACTCTCTTTGCATAAAAGTCAACAGATCAACACGTGTCCCTCTCTAGAGGAGACACTAACTAATGCGTCTCGCAGGATGCTCCCACCTACACGGGGTGATCCCCACCCCGTGTCCAATAATCCCCACAAAATGTCCCACACACACAGAGAGAGGATATGTGTGACTGCGCAGTCACTAGTGAAGCTAATAGGATCGTTGGTGCACTTGTTGGTAAGTGTTACCTGCCGAGCACTCCAGTGCTCGGACCTGCAACGGGCTTCACAAAGAATCCGATGACAGAAGAACACCGGAACCACCATCACGGACGATCCCATGCGGAAAGCCTCTGCAGCGGCAGCGGAGGTCTGCGCCCAACCTTCTGAACGGATGCGCAGCATCTGCTGAGTCCCTAACTGACTCTGTGAACTAAGCTGATGCTCGCTGCTACTATAGGCCGTTCCTACAGCACAGCAAACTTAAATGGCTTCAGGGGAAACTCATAGGGGCCTACAGGGTAGCCTGTCCTATGCAGGTGGGTCACTGACCCCCCTGCACCCACACTACCTCTCCTGTACCACCCAGGTCCCCTCTGATTAACTCCTACCTACTACTCTCAACACCTGCAGTAACGCACTGCAGCCTCACACGATGCCCTCTTGTCAGCCCTCACAGCACTGACAGCTGTGACCTGACAAGATTGCACACCACACACCTAAGGGCAGAGTCCCTAACCTAGGGGCCGTCCCTTATCACTTACCCACTAACCTGGTGGGGAGTTGGGGCCTGTCTGGAACCTGGGGGACTTTACCTGGTGTAGGAGCCACTTGCTCACTACACCCTTCCTTCCCCTTCCTGCTCCCAGCTCCAACTGCCGTTGTCAGCGCGCGAAATGTATCTTTTCCTCTCTGTGCAGGGAGATACTCCAGCCTTATTGGCTCCCTGGCATCACTTTGGGCGCTGCAGAGGCTCATGGGACTTGTAGTCCCTTCCAAGAGCCTTCCCTGGTAGGCTAGGGTTCGCGCGCTCCTGTCTGCGCATGCGCGACCTGTCTGTGGGCCTCCCAGCACTTCTCCCTCCTGCGCATGCGCAACGCAACCCGCAATGGCGGTGTCCTTCACCGTGAGCCGCTTGGACCCTCGCAACGCGACCGCGGCCTTAGCAACGGCCCACACGCGTCCCCGGCAACCGGCTGCCTCCCTAAGATAGCGCGCTGCTCGCACACCTGCCCCCTCACATCCTCGCGAGCGGCGGTGGTGAGCACAAGAAGGGGGGGGGGTAAGCAACGGAAGGGGGAACAAGGCTACATCCTCCCCCTGGTGAAAAATCCAAAGTCCCCGCTTGGGGAACGACGTCACTTGGCATAAGGTTATACAATAAAAATGCAGAGCATGATATGTACAACTTATCACTTTTGACTTTTCACAACCGGGTACAATGCAGGTCACGTATGATAACCGAGGCCAGCTGAGCATCAGCTGCTTGCTGAAACCATGTATGGGGTGCCCCTAACTGATCATGTGGGGGTACCTCACTTTTACGTTCGTGAGCCTCCCCCGGAAGAATCTCTTGGAGAGCACGCTCGAGGGCAACAGTCACAGAGTCCTTATTACTTCCTCCCCCTGGTGGATGGAATAGTACCATGTCTTTTGGCCAGATCTTTACCCGGCCATCCGCGGCATGGATGCGATAGGCTAGGAGGTCTTGACCCTTTCCACGGTTCACCACATGGTGAATGGAGCGCTCCCTTTTGGGCTTAAAGGAGGCAATGTTCACTAACTCCCTCGCCACACAGTCCTTGTCCCTACGTACTTGGGAGGCTTCCAATTGGAAGCGAGCAACTAGCAATGTCTCGGTACTCAAAGTCTTTGTTACATCCTGCAGGGGGTAAAGGGTTGATACCTAACCACTGCGGTGATTCACGGTGGCCAACCGGTCCTCGGGGACGCTGTCAGTTCCCACCTCGGCTGTCTCGGGACCTGTCCCCGGCACGTCTGGGGCAGTCCACTTACTTGCTGGAACCTCGGGAGCGTGAGATCCCAGTCCTGGGACCATTTGGGTTGGAGCGCACAGGCTCACTCTCAGATCAGGAGCCTTAGTTCAGGCCTTTTCCACGGCCGCCCCCATCGGAGCCTGTGGGGAGTAAGGAGGTTCCTCACCACTCCGCTGGCTTGCGATGGGTTCCTTTTCCTCCGGTCCCTCCGACACACTGGGAGTCACCACGGCCGTGGGACTCTTCCGCGGCTCCGGCCGCACCAGCGCTTGCTCTGGTGTCACTAGCGGAAGTGCACCTAAATTTTCCTGGGCATTCACCTTACCCTTGGCGTGGTTAGCAGGTACTAATCCCAAGCCTGGGACCGAGGGTACCACTGTGGTAGGCCGGACTGGCCGTTGTAGGGCACACAGGCCCATATCAGGATCCGTAGCAGATGGGATAATTGTCTCTTTATCAACAGCTTCACTTGTGTGGTCCGCCGGCGGGCACATCACCACAGCTGGTTGTTGGTCGCTGGAATCACTAAGAGAGGATGGGGGTAGAGACACCTTACCCTGTGATTCCAGAATCTGCGGTTCAGACAGGTCGCTCTCTCCACTAAGTAACCTCTCCATCTTTTTCCCTTCTTGTTCTTTCTTTATCAGGTCCTGTGCAGCACGTCTTCTGCGAGTCTTCCACCGCTCTAGGTCATCCTGCCACGTGTCATCTTCTTCATACCTCATGTCACACCTTAGCACAAATGCATCTATTCTGTTACAGTGTAACCTCTCGCAGTCTATTTCATTCCCAGGGGGAAAATACTCTGTCTCTGCAACAGTGTCTGGAACATCACTTTGGACACACAGGCCCCCTGATACCTCTGGGATTAAGACTGATTAGCAATGTAACTCACTTTAGTAGAGAGGTCAGGCTCCTCACCTTCCTCATCTTCTGGCAGTTCTGTAGGCTGCAGCAGCCCAGGTTTCAGGAACTGTATCTCGCATTCTGCACACTTGGGCCCTCGGGTCAATTCACCGATGTGGCAATCACAACCGCTCAGGCGGCAGTGCAGGCATCCTTCCCCATCTACCACTGTTGTCGTGAGCACTAATGGTAACGTAGATAACTCATCAGCCCAGCCATCAATCACATTCCAGTCTTCTACTACACATGGGCACACTACCAGGGGCGAGCCTAACTTTGGGGCCCATATGACTTTATACAGCCGAGGGTGTATGTCGCTGCATCCGTTAACTCTCTTATGGTGAACAGAAGTGGTTGATTGCTGCTCAAGGTGCTCTCTCCCCCTGGTGGACTCTAGAGGAGGGGCACTTTCTATCAAGGGATAGTTCTGGCTCGGTGCTAAGCCACTCGTGTTGCAGGGGCGGGGCTTAGAGTTACTTTCTGCAATGTAATTCGCCTCCTCGAGCTCAGCAGCATGTGCACACTGCCAACTTGGGGGAAGTTGCCATGGCGCTGGGTCAGAGTAGACTAAAGGGTGACCCTCAGGGGGGCACCCTGGCATAAACAACGCAGACGGTGCATCTGACAGGCATATATCACACGTGTAAGTCACCACAAAATGCATCGAGCTCCACGTGGACGTGGGGTCTTCATCTACATCTATAATAATGGCGTGCTGCCACCTGGGGATTTTATGTATATGATCACAGACCTCCTCATCTGATATATTGGCGGGAAGGCCTTCTACGGCCACCACACGGCGGGGGCTAACATCTATCCTCAAGGGCCAGGCGAGGACCTCGTGTCTGGACTTTACAAACATGGTGGACAATTTGACAAAAAAATGGAACAGGGCACCCCAGGTCTGGTTCTCAGCAGCGCCTCCAAATGTAACGGGTATTCCCCCACCTAACCGCAGATATAGTGTGAGTGCGGAGAACCTACTGTTACCAGGTGTGGTGCTTTACCTGTTAGGTTCACAGGAGGGCTGAGCTTCCGCCACGGGGAACCTGGGGCAAGTATATTATGAGTAACACTGTACTCGGTGCAGCGCCTCCACCTGCGATGGCTCCCACCAGAGGGGGAGTGGTTCCTCGCAGGACAATATATATCACTCAGCACACAGTATGTATAACAACCAATACCTTTACTAGTGTAACCATACGCATGCATAACAATCAATAGATCAACAGGTGTCCCTCTCTGGAGGAGAAACTAACTAATGCGGCTCGCAGGACGCTACCCCCTTCACCAGGTGATCCCACCCCATGTCCAGTAACCACACACACAGTACGTTTCCCACCCTTCCTAGTGAGAAGATATGTGTGACTGCGCAGTCACTGATCCCGTGTGAATAATAGGTAGGATCGTTGGTGCACTTGTTGATAAGGGTTACCTGCCGAGCACTCCAGTGCTCGGACCTGCAACGGAGCTTCGCAAAGGATCCGATGACAGAAGAACACCGGAACCACCATCCGGGGCGATCCCACCCGGAAGGCCTCTGCAGCGGCAGCGGAGGTCTGAGCCCAACCCTGGAGATAGTCTATCACTAGTGCTACGATGACAGTGTCCCTAACCTAGGGCCTGTCCCTGTAGCACCACAAGCTGGGGAGTGAAGACCTACCTGGGGCCTAGGAGTTTACTGGCCTAATCCGTTCCCCTAGCTCTCCTGGCACTCACTGACACTCCCAGTCCCTGCCGCAACGCACTGCAATCTACACACAATGCCCTATTGTTAGCCCTCACAGCACTAACAGCCGTGACCTGACAAGATTGCACCCCACACGCACCTAAGGGCAGAGTCCCTAACCTAGGGGCCATCCCTTATTAATTACCCACTAACCTGGTGGGGAGTTGGGGCCTGTCTGGGACCTGGGGAACCTTACCTGGTGTAGGAGCCACTTGCTCACTACACCCTTCCTTCCCCTTCCTGCTCCCAGCTTCAACTGCCGTTGCTCTAAGCCCACGAAAAGTATCTATCTGTCTGTCTGGGAATCCTTGGCCCTCATTGGCCACTATGATGCACCTGGGGCCTGTCTCGCTATGCCCCATGGGAGTTGTAGTCCCGGGGAGTCTGTCTCTGCATTGGGGCCGCGTGCACACTGGCCCTGCGCATGCGCGAGTCTCCACTGGCCACCGCAACTCCCTGACTCTATCTGCGCATGTGCGATCCCGCGCATGCTCGCGCATCCCGTCATGGCGGCCCCCGCTAGCCGGGTACGCCGCCAAGCCTCCGAGCGCTCAAAGCGCTCCCTGCACTGGCCCCCACCCTCGTGTTGTGCCGGCGGGTCCGTCGCTGCCTCCGGCGGCACCCGCGACCACTCGGCACTTTGGGAGGGGGGTCTCTGGGACATGGAGGGCACCGGGGCTACATTAGTAACAGGGGTAGTGAGTATATAATCACACCACACATATATAACAGATATTCATACATAAATACCATTATTTATATATAGTAATTATTTCTTATACTAAACTATATTGGTCATTGTTCAACAATAAACAGGAAAGAGGGAAGCATAGGACTGAGGACTTAAGGAGGAATAGAGCAATATCCCTGAACATGTTTGATACAGAAAACCAAAATTCACACAATAGTACTTGTCTAGAGACTCATTGAATCCACCAGGTGCTAATGTCGCAAGCTGGTAGATTCAATAAGTCTCACGTTTACACAACAATTTGAACCGATCACGTCCCCAATGAAAGAGGTGATCCTTTTTGTGAACTAAATCAAAATGTCTGTAAATACCATGACTGCTAACACCGTTAATGATGTTCCTTCGATGCTCGACGAAACGAGCACATAAAGGACGTGTGGTGCGGCCCACATATTGTTTGCCGCAACCACACGTCAGCATGTAGATGACATACATGCTTAAACATGTAATTGACCCCAAGACACTGTGCATGTTTCCCCTGACAAAGGAAACAAACTGATCAGATATTGACAGATGCCCACAGGTGATGCAGCGTGACCTGCCACACCTGTGATTTCCAACAGTACCCAAATTTTTTGATTTGGAGGGATGGTGGTATCCTGGTTCAGCCAGAAGCTCACTGCATCAATCCCCCTGGAATGCACTATGGACGTGTACAAGGATGAAACGTCACTTGTGGCCCACAAATATGTGGGTTTCCAATTTATCTCGGAGATGGCGTCAACGACATGCAGCGTGTCCCTAATATGAGACCTCAATGAGGTCATGATAGGTTGAAGATAATAGTCAACATATTGGGACAAGCATGCCATCATCGAGTCCACCCCCGAGATAATAGGCCTACCAGAGGGATCGATGAGAGACTTGTAAAGCTTCGTCAGATGGTAAAACACAGGTATACGTGGATGATCATTGAATAAAAACTTAAATTCTGATCTAGTGAGTATGCCATCTGTGCGTGCTCCATCTAACAGTTCTTTAAGTTCGATCTGATATCTGGATGTGGGATCAGTGGGCAGAACAGTATAACAGTATAGGAGGCAACGTCACCCAGAAGTCTGGACGCCTCCAGTAGGTATGCCTCCTTGTCCTGGATGACGATGCCCCCCCTTATCCGCCTGTCTAATAATGATACTCTCATTGTTTTTGAGAGCATCTAGAGCAACTCGTTCCGGCTTCGAGAGATTATGTCATATTCTAGATGGTCCTGAACAGAGACGTTCAAAGTCCTGCAGGACCAGCTTGTAAAAAGAATCGACATAACCTCCCTTCGATTGGTAAGGGAAGAAGAGAGATTGCGGCCTGAACGGTGAGTGCATAACAGTCAAATTACTTACCTGAGTAGAGCAAGTCGCATCTGTCAATATCTGATCAGTTTGTTTCCTTTGTCAGGGGAAACATGCACAGTGTCTTGGGGTCAATTACATGTTTAAGCATTTATGTCATCTACATGCTGACATGTGGTTGCGGCAAACAATATGTGGGCCGCACCACACGTCCTTTATGTGATCGTTTCTTCGAGCATCGAAGGAACATCATTAACGGTGTTAGCAGTCATGGTATTTACAGACATTTTGATTTAGTTCACAAAAAGGATCCAAAGTCATTAAAAATAATGGGATTAGAATATATATTAACTCTTTCATTGGGAGGTGATCGGTTCAAATTGTTGTGTAAACGTGAGACTTATTGGATCTACCAGCTTGCGATGCTAGCACTTGGTGGATTCAATGAGTCTCTAGACACAAGTACAATTGTGTGAATTTTGGTTTTCTGTATCAAACATGTTCAGGGATATTGTCCTATTCCTCCCTAAGGCTTTGGTCCGGCGGCGCACGCGGCCGCGGACCACCGGCCCCTTTCCTCTAGTATGGACGTCCCCGCTGGCTCCTTACTACTTGGCTGACTGCGTGCTGTGACGCGTCAGCCGGCCGATGCTGCAAGCTCATAGTGATTTGCAGCTCTGACGCATGACGTGGTGCGGCAGTCAGCCAATGAGGGAAGGAGGGGAGGGAAGGAGCTACGGATGAGAGGCGGCTTGGGAGGGGAGCAGGGAAGGGGCTGTGGGGGAAAAGTGTATGTGTGTATGTGTTGTGTGTGGGAGTGGTGGTGGGGGGGTGGACGGCACCACAGCACCACGATCTCAGACCTGGCAAAGTTTTACCACTCCCCCCTCCCACTCCGGCTCCCGGCTCCCTACAGACCGCATATCACGGTCAATTACCTGTCAGCGCGCCGCCTGTCTGCAGTGCGGGCGCACTGACTGCGGGAGTGGGGCCTTAGCCTAAGTCCTCAGTCCTATGCTTCCCTCTTTCCTGTTGTTTATTGTTGAACAATGACCAATATAGTTTAGTATAAGAAATAATGACTATATACATCTATAATAATGGTATTTATGTATGAAGATCTGTTATATATGTGTGGTGTGATTATATACTCACTACCCCTTATGCCATTAATCCACATATGGATACTACTGATTGGTCATTGTTCATATTAGCAAAGTGCAGCAAATTAGTCTGTTGCACTTGGTTAATCCATATCATCAGGCATTTCTATATTTATTTTGGCAAACTAATTTCTATATGGGCAATACATATGGGCTTTTATGGCAAGTATTTACTGCATTTAACGTTTATATTATTTTCCCATTAGTTCGATCAGCGTATCCATGCACATGTGTATGTGTTTTGCTTTTCGAAAGGCTACTGGTTGCTAGGCAACCCGCTCTTTGCATATATATATGTCTGTCTAAGTGAAGATTCCAATATCCTTTGACAAAGTCAGTGTGTCTGACGAAACACGTCAGGACTGCAGCGCCGACATTACGTCACTGAGGGACAGAAGGACTGGCGAACTTACATCCCTGCTGCACAGAGCTCCAGTGTTAATTCAGACGAGAACCTATCTGGATTGGTGGGACTGACAACGAAGGACTTCCGTGTTCAGTGTACACACTATCACCATCATCCACGAGGTCTGATATGTTGGACTAGCAGCTGACAGCGGTTTCAACACTCTTGATGTGGAGGCTTAGCCGTACTGTTCCCGTGGAGGTGATATATATATTATATATACATGCTTATTAGACTATTTCGTTTGTGAGTGAGCTTGATTCTCTTGCCTCTACTTTTTTATGTTAAATATTTTACGTTTTTACCCTATGGGTTGCGCGCTTTCTTCTTTTGTTTTTATATATATATATATATATATATATATATATATATATATATATATATGTAGAGGTATCAGTACCGTGTTAGCCGAGCTTCAATAATCAAAAAATAAATAGATGATACCGTTCTGTGGCTAACGAAATGCTTTTATTTGTGCGAGCTTTCGAGATACACTGATCTCTTCTTCCGGCGATGTTACATTACTGACACAAGTGAACTCTCGTCCCATGAGCGCTAAAGGCCATGTCTGTACAAACTGTGCTATATGTATGCACACACAGCTGTCTTTCACACATACTAATACTCCTTGTTTTTCTATCCCTATACACCACTAGGGACCACTAAGTATCCACACACACTTTTAGTTGTGCTACAAACTCTCACATTTCCACACCCACCCACACCATTTATATCCACTTCCACTCCACACACACCTTGTGTAAAGCACTGTATATACTGTGGGCTCTCCATTCATTTTTATTCACACTGATACACATACACTGGCGACACACTTTATTCGAGCTCGGCTAGTCCCACGAATTCGGGTATACCCGGGTGTATTGAGGTTTGTGACTGTTTTCTGCCCGAGTGCATTGAGGTATTTTCCAGGCAGGGATTGAAGCATTTTATTCCCGCTGGCTGCAATACTGCACAGTATATATATATATATACTGCATTACAATTCATGAATTTATGCCATCTGGTAGACACGCGAAGCATTGCAGCCTATTAAATCCTAATCATTATCATTTAACAGATCAGCCGCCTGTCAGCCAGGCATGAACCCAGGCTGGGAAGGCAAACGCAACGGGGCTTGTCAGAGGTGAGGAGCGGCGCATTCCAGGTATCTGCCAGGTACATACTGGGTATTTGCTCGAATAAAGTGTGTCGGTGCAGTACACACTCTTTCTTCACTTGCTTTCACAGTAACCTTTTGACACCTCTAGCCATAAAACACATCCACACCGGGGGAAGGAACAGCACAGATAACATTCCAAGAGACACTGTTTTTAAGTATACCTTTTGCTTCATTCATTGTAACATCGCCGGAAGAAGAGATCAGTGTAACTCGAAAGCTCGCACAAATAAAAGCATTTCGTTAGCCACAGAACGGTATCATCTATTTATTTTTTGATATATATATACACTGGCGACACACTTTATTGCAGTGTGGCCAGTACCGCAAGCCGGGAGATTTCCCGGCTTGCAAGTGGCAGCCCCTCGGCGTGCCGCGCGTCTCCGATGCGCGGTCACGCGTCATCGGGTGCCTGCGCCCCCTGCACGCACGTCCAGGGCTCCCCGAGGGAGCCCTGGTGTCCCGCGATGTGGGGGACGGCGGCAGGGGGTTCCGGGGGACCCGGCGGACCCGGAGAGGAGAGGGGGAAGCCGCGATCGGCGGGCCTCTCCTCCGCTGCTTCGGCGCGCGCCCGGCACCCTCCGGCGCGCGCCAGGTAACTGATGCGGCCGAGAACGGGCAAATGCTCGAATAAACTCGGCCGCAGCAGTATATGTAATGGTATTTCTGGCCCGGCCTGACCCACCCAATCTCACATTGGCCCCTGTGGTCTAACCGGTCCCCATTACAGTGTGGTAGTGTCTGGTGGTGCACCTGTTGGCAACAGGACTCCTGAGTCTCCCGCATGATGGTGTATGGGGAGGACCCGTCCAGACAGGCAGCTAAGGTAGTGTGCTGAGTCCTACCTAGTTCCAGTGCAGCGCCTCCACCTCATCAGGGTCCCTTCGGTCACTTGTGGATGGTCCTGATAAGGAACTCCTCGGTGGTGCAGGCCCCTGTGCAATCACTTGACTCTTACACACGAGGGTTTCTGTGATCAGCTTCATCTTTATTGATACGGTGGGCTAGCTGCCCTCCACAATGGGGTGTACTTAGCCCTCCATCTTCCAGCTGCTTCCCTCCGAAAGGTACGCCTTCCCTTAATAGGTGGGTTCCCTATCCCCGCAGGGATCTCGGCCCTGTGCCAGGTCCCTGGTCACAGTTCTCTCAGGCAGCTTGTCTCTGTCTGCTTGTGCTGCCAGACTCACTGCTCTGCATTCAGACTACTGCAACAATGTTGCAGACCTCCATCTGCCTCTTACTGAACACAGCAGCACAGCAACAGGAACTCCTAACACTCAGCAACAACTCAGAACTAACTTTTAGTCACAGTGCTGTGCCTTATGTACTCTGGGGGCTGGCATAACTCTGACATCACTAACCATGGAGTCAGAGTTCATGACCACTCCCATCCATACATAGGGCACCTCACCAGGGTGTGAGGGCAAACCTCCATAATTACTGCTGGCATGCCCACAACTTACCAGGCCTTACTGTCAGCAGGAGAGATGACTGCAGCCATTTTACATGACCGCTACATATATATATATATATAGCAGTTTGAAAGAACCACAAGCACTCCGTCTGGATCAACAAAATACTGGGTTCAAATCCTATAAAATAATGTAGGCAATACAATACCGCATCAAGATGAAATATCAGAGGCAGCACTCCAAATGGTAGTCAAAATATTGTATTGAATCAACAAGACGGAATGATGTCTTGTTGATTCAATACAATATTTTGACTACCATTTGGAGTGCTGCCTCTGATATTTCATCTTGATGCGGTATCGTATTGCCTACATTATTTTATAGGATTTGAACCCAGTATTTTGTTGATATATATATATATATATATATATTGGTAATACTACCATCTTTAAAAACCAAGTACAGTTTGGTTCCTGCTCCCTGTCATTCATGACCGTGGCATTCAGTGAATGATTGCCCATGTGACACTCGCTGAACATCTTTCTTGAGTTCAACTTTGATAAGGTTCATTATGTATTTCCATTTGGGGTGAGGTATAAGGGACTTTTGGCCTGTCAACAAATCACTAAGTTTACTAGTTTGTGATGGACTCCAGAAAATTAAAGTGCAGCTTTTCATATCTGACATATACTGTACGTTGTTTCCATTATGAAGTTATGTTAAACCAGTGCAAAACGTAGTACTGTAGTTGTCTTATTAAGTGGTACGTACTGTATGGTGTTATTATCCGAGGTTACATTAAGACTTTAGGTGCTCTACTATAGTACGTCATTGGGTCTGGTATCATTGGTCTCCAGGAGCCCCATGATGTAATAGCTACATGATAATGGAAAAAGAGTGTGTGTGTGTGTGTGTGTGTGTGTGTGTGTGTGTGTGTGTGTGTGTGTGTGTGTGTGTGTGTGTGTGTGTGTGTGTGTGTGTGTGTGTGTGTGACAGTGTGTGTGTGTGACAGTGTGTGTGTGTGACAGTGTGTGTGTGTGTGACAGTGTGTGTGTGTGACAGTGTGTGTGTGTGTGTGTGTGTGACAGTGTGTGTGTGTGTGTGTGTGTGTGTGTGTGTGTGTGTGTGTGTGTGTGTGTGTGTGTGACAGTGTGTGTGTGTGACAGTGTGTGTGTGTGTGACAGTGTGTGTGTGTGACAGTGTGTGTGTGTGTGTGACAGTGTGTGTGTGTGTGTGTGACAGTGTGTGTGTGTGTGACTGTGTGACAGTGTGTGTGTGTGTGTGTGTGTGACTGTGTGACAGTGTGTGTGTGTGTGTGTGTGTGTGTGTGACTGTGTGACTGTGTGACAGTGTGTGTGTGTGTGTGTGTGTGTGTGTGTGTGTGTGTGTGTGTGTGCGTGTGTGTGTGTGTGTGTGTGTGTGTGTGTGTGTGTGTGTGTGTGTGTGTGATAAAGCGCTAATGCCTAAAAGAATGAAGTACTGATAGTACTAAGGTGATTACCAAAAAACAACTTAAATGTATAAGGGCTAGGCTGCCTAGTATTAAAGATCTGACTTAGATCACCAATGACATACAAAAAACACAAAATACTGGTGCCTAAGAATAAACTATAAACCTTAGGGTGATAGCTGACCAGAGGGTGATATAGTCCTTAATGTCCAAACAATCTCCAATAGGATCTTGATAGCAATCTCATAACATATTCATTTATGTAACCCGTAATGCAGTAACCCGGCCACAAGCCTCTCAGGCTCCTCAGACGCGAAATACGGAGGAAAATTATGACACCCAGGTGGTTTGCATTCTATAGAGGACACTATACACTGGCGACACACTTTATTCGAGCTCGGCTAGTCCCACGAATTCGGGTATACCCGGGTGTATTGAGGTTTGTGACTGTTTTCTGCCCGAGTGCATTGAGTTATTTTCCAAGCAGGGATTGAAGCATTTTATTCCTGCTGGCTTCAATTCTGCACAGCATATATATATATACTGCATTACAATTCATGAATTTATGCCATCTGGTAGACACGCGAAGCATTGCAGCCTATTAAATCCTAATCATTATCATTTAACAGATCAGCCGCCTGTCAGCCAGGCATGAACCCAGGCTGGGAAGGCAAACGCAACGGGGCTTGTCAGAGGTGAGGAGCGGCGCATTCCAGGTATCTGCCAGGTACATACTGGGTATTTGCTCGAATAAAGTGTGTCGGTGCAGTACACACTCTTTCTTCACTTGCTTTCACAGTAACCTTTTGACACCTCTAGCCATAAAACACATCCACACCGGGGGAAGGAACAGCACAGATAACATTCCAAGAGACACTGTTTTTAAGTATACCTTTTGCTTCATTCATTGTAACATCGCCGGAAGAAGAGATCAGTGTAACTCGAAAGCTCGCACAAATAAAAGCATTTCAGCCAGGCATGAACCCAGGCTGGGAAGGCAAATGCAACGGGGCTTGTCAGAGGTGAGGAGCGGCGCATTCCAGGTATCTGCCAGGTACATACCGGGTATTTGCTCGAATAAAGTGTGTCGGTGCAGAAGAGAGCCAGCAGTGAGGACATTTTGGACTTTGTCATAATTTTCCTCCGTATTTCGTGTCTGAGGAGCCTGAGAGGCTTGTGGCTGGCTTCCTGCATTCGTGGTGCAGTTCCAGGACTCCCGGTGATAGCGCATGCACAGCTACATCATTAGACTGCGACGAGACCAGCGTGTCTGGAATCAAGGCGGCATTGAGTGTGGTGGCGGCGCCGTAGCCGGTAAAGAACCTCGTGGAGTACTCTCCATAGGAACTTTGCATCAAAGGAGTGATTGACAACACTTTATATTTCCTACATTGTCGTGAGTAGGATTCCAATTTTTCCCTATCTGGATTGGATCCCTCAGTTTGTGTTCCTAATTTTTAGGCAATTGTTTTGTCTGTTATTGTGTTCATTAAATAGCACTGTTTATTTTTATTTAGCTATTCTGTGTTTTATGTTGATTTAGTATTTGTCTAGGGGTTATATAGTTCATTTTTTGTCAGTGTTGCACTATGATCCCTTTCTTTATTTATTTGCATATGTTATGAGACTACAATCAAGATCCTATTGGAGATTGTTTGGACATTAAGGACTATATCACCCTCTGGTCAGCTATCACCTTAAGGTTTATAGTTTTACTTAGGCGCCAGTGTGTTTTATGTTAGCTACATCATAATGTGCCTGTTTGTTTTTCTAGGGGAGATCACGTTCTGCACTCATGTAGTATTACAAGATTGGATTCAAAGTTGAATTAGAATGCCCAATAAGTGTTAGGGTTCTTGAAGCTGCAGCAACCTATAAGCTTTTGATGGTAGTAGGGGTGTGGGAAGACCCCCTTTGAGATTTTGTAAAAGGATGCATCTACTCGATGGGGAAAAGTCTAGGAGACTTTCAGTATTACATATATTTTAGAACAGCAGTTGGTTAGTTTACCCAAAAACCTGGTCTGGCTCAGTCTTGAGGAGAGATTTGAGAACTACTACTTTAGAATGTTTTGAAAGTAAACTTTCAAGTGCGTCAATTTCCTTGATTTTTATTGTTCTTAAAATTCCATTAAACTATTCAGGGCACCAATGTCCTATTCATCTGGGATTATTACTTAAAAAAGGAGCATTTAATTGTTCTACTTGATTGGGATTTTCAGTCATTCTATACACTTCTTTATACAGGCATACCCCACTTTAAGGACACTCACTTTAAGTACACTCGCGAGTAAGTACATATCGCCCAATAGGCAAACGGCAGCTCACGCATGCGCCTGTCATCACGTCCTGAACAGCAATACCTGTACCGAAGCTGTGCGCAAGCGGGGAGACTATAGAGCCTTTTACAAATGCGTTATTTACATCAGTTAAACACGTATATAACGATTGCAGTACAGTACATGCATCGATAAAGTGAAGCACTACCTTTTCCCCACTTAAGTACATTTTCGCTTTACATACATGCTCCGGTCCCATTGCGTACGTTAATGCGGGGTATGCCTGTATAAGACATACTGTAAGAGAAGTGAAGTTTGTAATTCTTAGAAAACATAAACTGCCAAAATATTTTTGGCCAAACCAGAAAATGAAATTATTTACATTTTCTCCATTCTATATATTCTTCTTTTTTTCTGCAAATAAGCTATTAATCACATAGGCCTCATTCCTGTTACGGTACTGTACTTAAATGAAACAGTCATCCTTAAAAAAAAAAATCAAAATCAGCAATCTTTAGACAATAATATGGTGTAAGATAATATAAGGATCATTGGACTACCCATAAAAAGATATCATTTATTTTAATTTACATCTGAAACATCTGTTTTAAATTAATCTGTGAATATGAAAAATCATGTAATTAATTAGAACCAATGGAACTGATCATTCAAAAATAGTACTTGATTGTTCCAAAAGAATAGTTCAAATTATGCTAATAATGGTGTCCGGTCAAAACACTGTGGCTCATAGTTACTAAGCATCGCTATTCTGGCACCAAAAGACACTTCATGGCCTATTCAATTGAATAGACTGTAAGGTGTCTTCCAGTGCTGGAAAGTGTTTTATGCAGTTATGCAACTGCTTTGTAAATACTGTACAGTATGGGGCTGCATCCATTGTAGTTCTGGAAGCGAAACAGTAGATGTCCTCATGGATAAAGAATACTGTGTTCTCGCAGATGCAATTATACACCTAAACTACACAGCTTCAAAATAGTGGCTGTGTTTTAAATAGAAAAGCTTGGTACAATAGGAATGTCTACAAATAGCAGGGGTTTATTTTTACATAACCTATATTATAAGAATTTTTGTTTGCACTGAGATGTGTGTGTGTGTGTGTGTGTGTATATATATATATATATATACATATATATGTGTATGTGTAGGAGTGTGTTAAATACCTCCGGTGGTTGCAGTGATGGCTCGGAGGGTGTGGTGCAGGTTCCGCGGCGGCCCTACAGTATAGGGAGCCGCCCTGTTATTGCGCAACCTTTCAGGGGGCACTGACATAGCGGAGAGGTCGCGCATGCGCGGTGTAAGCGCGCGAACGACGGACCAATAGGGGAAAGGATCCGTTGGCAAACTACAACTCCCATGAGCACTGGGACAGTCAGCTGACGTCAGGAGCCAATCAGAAAGCTGGGATTACGGGAGGAGGAAAGGGAAGCATGGGGGAGAGACCACGCTAGGTACAGGGGATCCGGAAGGTAAAGGAGGAGGGTGTGTGAGTGCAGGGGGTCCGTGACCTGCCTGCATAATATAGCTTTACCCCGCAGGCCCTTTGGAGAATCCCGGAGTCACAGTAGGCTGCTGTGCTGCAGGGAGGCCCATAGTGGTAGAGATCATTCACCTTACTGTGTAGACAGTTAGGGACCAGTGTGCGGAGCAAGGTGGTGGCGAGCTGTTTGGGACCAGACAGCTGCACAACACGACATCAAAGGCAAGCAGAGGATTTGTCTGATCCTTTTCGAAGTGTTACCGGTCATCGCCGTGACCGGAAGGTATTTACATCAAGTGCACCAACACTGGTCAACAGGCGCTGATCCCGCCTTAGGCGTAACTCTTTGGGGACACTAGTGAGTGGCCAAAGGCCTAAATACATGGAGCAATGCTTTCTATTAGTACAAGGACACGGTGTGTGGGGCACGTGGTGACGGGACAGAGACATACTCATTAGGAGCGTGGCTGAGCCACTACTATACAAGGACAATACTCTGTAGGAGCGTGGCGGAGCCACTAACGTTATAAAGACATCACCAGTTAGCTGTGTTAGGGTATAAGTGAATAAGTATATAGTATAAGTGTTATATGTTATGTGTTGATGCAAATTATAGAGTGCTAAGATTATAGTGCATTACAGTAAAACTGGTTGCAAACATGTGTTGTTATGTTTCTTGCCCAGGGGAATCTTACATGATGGGGATCCTGGGTAAGTGGAGGCGCTGCGCTAATTAAGTGTTATCCCAGGCTCCCAGCTAGAGGAGGCTCAGATCTCCTGGAGCCGCAGGTGTGTGCAGTGACCAGTAGTCTCTTTAGAGCGTCAGAAAAAGGGCTACATATATATATATATATATATATATCCTTCAAAATAGTTTTATACTGTTTCGTAGCCTGGTAATTTATTAATTATTGATTATTTCCTGTTCTAATGTGAAGATTCCCTCCCGCAATACTCCCCATAGACCTTTAGGGGCGCACAGAGGAGTCAAGTTCAGGCTCAGGCCTGGTAAGAACTAGTCTCCCATGAGGCCAGCAACCATCTTAATTTAGGGTATATAAACCCCACCCAGACTGCTAGTTGTTATTCCAGAGCAACAGTCTTGCCATTCTTTTGCCCCCTGCTCTTTTTTAATTCCCTGGCTACCAATACTTGCATCAAGCTCTGCAGACTTTTAAGGTTGTTTTTATTGTGTTACCCCTGGTTTTTTTGTCTTTCCCTGGCTACCATTGCTTTTACATATACAGTGGCGGCCGCCTTTATCCTAGTGCGGCCGTAGCGGCACAACTCTGATAACCGCGGGCAGATGCAGTATGTTTTTTTTTTTACGGAATATGTTGCGGTGTTTTAGCGCTAGTAATATTAGCATTTTATTAGCGCTGTCTGCAATACTGCAATACAGTCTAAAAACTCAGGGGGGTGTTTGCGAGCTGTAATCTTCAAAGTCTAATACTTTAGCTATTCAACCTACAGTACGTCAGTACACAGTCTGCATGTGCGCGCGCAGTAATTGTAAATTTGCATATTTATACAAGCATGTGCAGTGCTGTATGTCTCATTTGAACCATGTTGAAACGCATAGGTGTGTACTGTAACAGTATCACATTTTGGCATATACAGTACAGCGCTCTCCCCTCACTCGCCCCCGCACACACAGGCTAATTTACTGCACTGCAGTAATTCAACTTCTTATCTTATCTACAGTACAGTACACCTCTCCCACACCATTCCTTTGAATGTGTGTCTTTCTGGTTTCAATTACATTCCTGTTTGATAGCTGATGATTACTGCGCATGCGCCTATAACTTCACCACTGCTTGCTGTGAAGTTCAAGAGTGAGTGACCAAAAAAAAAATTATTTTCTCCACAAGCCTGCCTAAACCATCTTGATATTACGATATTCAATCTGTGCTGTAGCTTTTGACTGCGACACTGTGCGTTTGACTGCACATGATTGATTTGTGTGCTTTTTCTGTATTTGGGGGTGTGGGGATCAAATTATTATGATGACCTGCCTGTTGAAAATATGTCATGTCTTTGAACTACAGTACAGCTAATCCTTCATGCAGGATTATGTCATGTCTTTGAACTACAGTACAGCTAATCCTTCATGTGTACTCCCCTCCCCCATGCACACACACACACAAGGCTCGCTCAAGGATTTGAACCACTTATCGACACCTTTCCAGAGCCATTCCGTTTCTAAAGCTTGTCATTGTGCTTTTAATCATCCGTCCCTAGCCAAGCAATACCTCTCTGCGCCTGTGTGCCTACCATTCATTAATTTTCTATTGTTGGCTTTGAGTCATCTCTCTGTAATCCTCTTTGGGAAGAGAGCTAGCTGATGATTACTGCGCATGACTCACCCATCCACCCCCCCAACCCTTTGAGGCTTTGTTTATGGTAACGCTTGTGATAATCCCTTCTCGAATTTGATATGTAAATCTGATTTGCACAGCACTGTGAAATTGAGAGTTAAAAAAAACATAATCTGATTCATGTTTTTGATGCAGTAAGTTACCACTTTTTGTCATTCTTTTTTTTTCTTTGGTGTAGGGGGGGAGGGGGGGTCAATGATTATGATTAGCATGAATGTAAAGAAATATTTATTTTATTTCATCAGGAACAAAAAATACAAATATGTAAATAATCATGAATAATATAAAATGCAGTCTTTATTCAGTTCTTCTGTCAGTTGAAAATTGAGGGCCGGTGGATAATCATGAATAATGCGCATTGATAATAATATTAATTAATAATATATAATAATATATATATAATAATATACATTTTTCCATCTTTATCTTCTTCCTCATTCTGTGTACAGTAGTTAATTGGGAGAGGGGAGGTTTTGTGTACATCATGACTGCAGTTAGATACTGTACACTTAACTGTACAAACAGTTCACAAACTTTACACATGATACCCCTCCTCTCCCCCAGTCCATCCTTAATTTTCTGAAAAGACAAGAAAACAAAAAATTAGTGCAGTTATGTGCATACTGTATTATGGCATTGTGTGCTGTATAGTACTGTCAAACTAGTCTATACTGGAACTACTGTATACTGTAATGTTAAATACTTTGCAACCAGATGGCTAGTGCTGCTCTCTCAGGAAAGAAAAAAATTGTGCAGTTTGGTGCATATTATGGCATTGTGTACTGTAGAGCTACTCCATATTGGACAACAGTATGCAGTTAGTACTGTCAAACTAGTCTATACTGGAACTACTGTATACTGTGACTGCTGTTAAATACTTTGCAACCAGATACTGCACCGACACACTTTATTCGAGCAAATACCCGGTATGTACCTGGCAGATACCTGGAATGCGCCGCTCCTCACCTCTGACAAGCCCCGTTGCATTTGCCTTCCCAGCCTGGGTTCATGCCTGGCTGATGGGCGGCTGATCTGTTAAATGATAATGATTAGGATTTAATAGGCTGCAATGCTTCGCGTGTCTACCAGATGGCATAAATTCATGAATTGTAATGCAGTATATATATATATACTGTGCAGAATTGAAGCCAGCAGGAATAAAATGCTTCAATCCCTGCTTGGAAAATAACTCAATGCACTCGGGCAGAAAACAGTCACAAACCTCAATACACCCGGGTATACCCGAATTCGTGGGACTAGCCGAGCTCGAATAAAGTGTGTCGCCAGTGTACACTGGCGACCAACTTTATTCTTACTTGGCTAGCTCCGCGAATTTCAGAGGATCCCGGTGATGTGCGGTTTTGTGTCGTTTTCTCCCGGGGTATATAGCGTTATATTCGCAGCTGTGATTTAAGCATTTTATTCCGGCTGACTGCAATACTGCAATGCCGTGTAAAAACTCATGGGAGCGATTACGAGCTGTTGTCTTTGAAGCCGAGAAATTCATGAATTGTAATGCAGTATATACTGTATATATACAGTATATACTATAAAACAACAACCCCTATAACCCCTAACATACTGCACCGACACACTTTATTCGAGCAAATACCCGGTATGTACCTGGCAGATACCTGGAATGCGCCGCTCCTCACCTCTGACAAGCCCCGTTGCGTTTGCCTTCCCAGCCTGGGTTGATGCCTGGCTGATGGGCGGCTGATCTGTTAAATGATAATGATTAGGATTTAATAGGCTGCAATGCTTCGCGTGTCTACCAGATGGCATAAATTCATGAATTGTAATGCAGTATATATATATATACTGTGCAGTATTGCAGCCAGCGGGAATAAAATGCTTCAATCCCTGCCGGAAAATAACTCAATGCACTCGGGCAGAAAACAGTCACAAACCTCAATACACCCGGGTATACCCGAATTCGTGGGACTAGCCGAGCTCGAATAAAGTGTGTCGCCAGTGTACACATACATTACACACATACAGTACTGTATATGCACATCAATGATACTATAGGCCGGGGGGGCGAGATGTGTTTGCAGCAGAGAGAGAACCGCTGCTCTCTCTGCGCAAACATCGGCACATGAAAAATTATTTAAAATACATTTTTATTCATAGTGTAGATGTGCAGGGGGTCTCCGGAGCTGAACCGCATTGGTTTCAGGTCTGGGGACCCCCTGCTCCCCGAGATACAGCCCCCTTTATGAGGTGCCGGTATCCCTCTGCGTTTAAAGGTCCCGATCACGTGACCGCAACATGTAAACAAAGCAGAGGGATACCGGCACCCCCTAAGGGGCCTGTATCTCGGGGAGCAGGGGGTCCCCGGACCTAAAACCACAGCGGTTCTGCTCCGGAGACCCTCTGCACATCTACACTGTGAATAAAAAACATATATAAATAAACACTCATTCCTTACCTTAGCGGCTATGTGCTATGGTAATGAAGCAGCATTTCTGTATTTTAATAATATTGTACAGTGAGCAGGGGGTTCCCTGAGCCAGAAATTAATGCTCAGGGACCCCCTGCTCCTGCACAATATTATTAAAAATACAGAAATGCTGCTTCATTACCTTAGCTGATAGCCGCTAAGGCAATGAAGGCAGAATAGCATGTTTATTGGGGACATTTGATTTGCCCCCAATAAACAACATACAGTACACCCCCTGTGTATTTAAAATACATAACAATAAATACATGACATACATATTTTTAATGTGTGTTTTAAATCTCCCTGCCTTCACTGTAATCTATGTAAAAAAATCCTCCCCCTATTGTGTGTTTTAAACTTCCCTGCCTTCACTGTAATCTATGTAAAACCCCCTCCCCCTATTGTGTGTGAAGCTTCCCTGCCTTCACTGTAATCTATGTAACCCCCCCCCCCCCCTATTGTGTCTGCTACGATTCCCTGCTTTGACTAATCTGTGTAAGCCCCCCTCCCCCTATTGTGTCAGTAAAATCTGCCTGGCCTGTGTTTCTGTGAGTGCAGTGTACTGTATGTAAATGTGGGGAGGGGGATCCCATGTAAATAATCACACCCACACCCACTACCCACTACCCACGGCCCCTCCGCTGCTTGCTGCAAAACAGAGACAAAAATTAAAACATACAAAGTAATGTCCCCTAACCCCTTAATCACCATAGCGGTTATTAAACTCTACAGTCATTAAGGGGTTAACCCACCCTCACCCACCACTCGGGATGCCTACATACCCTCCCACACTAACCCCCCCACCCGTGAGGCCTAACCACCCACCCACTACCCACAAGGGAGGCCTACCCACATACCGTTGGGGAAACCCCCCCCCCGCCCCCAGTACCCACAATAAAAACAATACACAGCCCCACAATAAACATCATTCTATTTATTAAATACATTACCCACCCCCTGTGCCCCCCCATAAATACAAGATTTATTCTTTTACATACAGGGTTCATAACGCAGCCCCACGCGAGTCCCCGGTGGGCTGGCGGGGCACCTGGACAGACCTACAGTTTACCAGCAGCCCTTTTTACAGAGGTTCTGGAGGCCTGCTGGTGGATCCCACCAGCACCATGGCCCCCAGGTGGTCTCCTTGGGTCACCGTGGGCCACAATTAGGTCCCCACGGTAGGCCCGCGGATGTCTGGGAGCCCCGGGTCAGACACACAGGTGTCTGCGGGGCCTCGGGTGGTTCCCTCAGGGGTCTGGGGAACTCACGGGTGCTCACTACGGGTCCGCGGTGCCCCCACAAAAGTGGGACCACACATCATCATCCCCGCACCTACGTGGCGGCGGTGCCCCCACAGAAGTGGGACCACACATCGTCATCCCTGCATGTGTCACCCATGGAACCACCAGCCTGATACCCGAGGATACCGCAGGTGGTCTCCAGAGGTCCCACGCAGAACCACGGAACCAACCTGAATGTAAAAAAAATAAACCTGGCCTATACATTCAATACATACACCCTCCCCCCCAACACCTACAGTACAATAATGTGCAAAATAACTATTATCCAGATATGGATAATAGATTAATTGCCCATTATTAAAAACATTAACTAGCATATTCAAATAAATAAAGTACTACTGACCTCATCAATACGAAGTGTCCGTAGCCAGCAACATCCTTGTCTTGCCCACAACATACATAGCAAATACAAAGCCAATACATTGCAAGTACATTCAGATATCAATTAACCCCTTAAACACCTTATCAGATATTAACCGCAAAGGTGATTAAGGGGTTAAGCCACACAGGCCCGATACCCACCCTTCACTCATGAATTTGTACAGTGGCTTCATCATGCAACTATATATATATAACTATATATATATATAACTATATATATATAACTATATATATATATATATATAACTATATATATATATATATATATATATATATAACTATATATATATATATATATAAAACTATATATATATATATATATATATATATAACTATATATATATATATATATATATATATATATATATAACTATATATATATATATATAACTATATAACTATATATAACTATATATATATATATATAACTATATATATATATATATATATATATAACTATATATATATATATAACTATATATATATATATATATATAACTATATATATATATAACTATATATATATATAACTATATATATATATAACTATATATATATATATAACTATATATATATAACTATATATATATATATAACTATATATATATATAAAACTATATATATATATTTATATATATATATATATATATATATATATATATATATATAGTATATATACACACGATGAACCAATATACAAATAAATGTAGAAGGGTTATCAAAAGCATACTACACTTCTCCATACAGACACTACATTAAAATCAATTTCCTTTAATAATCCTAACTGATCTCACAATATATATCATCACAAACCAATGAAACACCTCACATTCCAATATAAATGATCATAAAATCTATGCACCATATACATTCTGCAAATGAATCAACCAAGTAAACAAAAATAAATTAGCAATCATTATTTACATCCATAAACAATTCACACTCCATCCTGAACAATGAAACAATTAACTAATTCACGCCTGGAGCAGAACAATTTAGCCTGTGAAAAAATACAGTACCGACCAGAATACAACCTTTAAAACCAAGGCAACACACAATACAATACCAAGGAATACATCTATCTAATTTTAAAATACTTTAAACTCACAATAAAGCATACAGTAGCAGCATAGACAAATTAATTTAAAACACATCAAATCAAGCTTTTAAAACAACATAATTTCTTACCTTGTATGTATATATCTCTCTAGACATATATACATACATAAATACAGTGGCAAAAAATGATATACCACAACAAAAAAATACACATGTTAAAAAACCTTTTGAAAAAATTAACAAGTTAAATAAAATACATTTCTTTAGTTCACTTACCATTACTTGCCCCCACCGACTCCCGTTGCGCAGCTTACTCACGAACCAATCCACGATCAGGAACCCATAAAATAATAAACCATAAAAAAATAAACATTAATCTAAAAATCCAAATCAATCCACGGGTCTTCTATTTGTATGGTAGCCAATCAGAGCGTGGGAACTCCATCCCTACTCTGATTGGCTGTAGTACGTCACATCCTTTTTCCCCCCAAGCCTCTGTCACATGGTACTAGAGCCAATCAGAGTAGGGATGGAGTTCCCACGCTCTGATTGGCTACCATACCATGTGAGGGCGGCCATGTGTCTTTTCATGACGTCATCTTAAAGGCAATTGAAGCAAAGCCATTCTGATTGGCTGTGCTGTCATTGCCTTTAAGTGACATCATCATTTTTTTTTGTCGGCTAAAACCCATGGTTTTAACGGCCCTATCAGGACCGTGGGAACCATGACGAAAAATGTGACGTCATAGGCCTTTAAAAGCCTATGTCGTCTCATTTTGAAGCCAGACGCCGTGGAGGAAGGACCTCCGGGCAAGAAAGAAGACCAGGGTGTGGCTGCAGATGGGGAGAAGACCCCGCCCCGCTGGAAGGAGATAGAAGAAAGAAGAATACAGATGAAGATGGATTACATGTAGAAGACCCGTGGATTGATTTGGATTTTTAGTTTAATGTTTATTATTTTATGTTTTTTTTTATTTTATGGGTTCCTGATCGTGGATTGGTTCGTGAGTAAGCTGCGCAACGGGAGTCGGTGGGGCCAAGTAATGGTAAGTGAACTAAAGAAATGTATTTTATTTAACTTGTTAATTTTTTCAAAAGGTTTTTTAACATGTGTATTTTTTTTTTGTGGTATATCATTTCTTGCCACTGTATGTATATATGTCTAGAGAGATATATACATACAGGGTAAGAAATGATGTTGTTTTAAAAGCTTGATTTGATGTGTTTTAAATTAATTTGTCTATGCTGCTATGCATTATTGTGAGTTTAAAGTATTTTAAAATTATATAGATGTATTCCTTGGTATTGTATTGTGTGTTTGAGGGAGGTCAGGGCTAGCCTTGGTTTTAAAGGTTGTATTTTGGTTGGTACTTATATTTTTTCACAGGCTAAATTTTTCTGCTCCAGGCATGAATTAGTTAATTGTTTCATTGTTCGTGATGGAGTGTGAATTGTTTAGGGATGTAAATAATGATTGCTTATTGATTTTTGTTTACTTGGTTGATTCATTTGCAGAATGTATGTGGTGCATAGATTTTATGCATCATATATATTGGAATGTGAGGTGTTTCATTGGCTTTTCATTGGTTTGTGATGATATAGATTGTGAGATCAGTTAGGATTATTAAAGGAAATTGATTTTAATGTAGTGTCTGTATGGAGAAGTGTTTGGTTGTAGGACAGTATAGTTTTGATAACCCTTCTACATTTATTTGTATATTGGTTCATCGTGTGTGTATATACTATATATATATATATATATATATATAGAGTTGCATGATGAAGCCACTGTACAAATTCATGGATGAAGGGTGGGTATCGGGCCTGTGTGGCTTAACCCCTTAACCACCTTTGCGGTTATTATCTGATAAGGTGTTTAAGGGGTTAATTGATATCTGAATGTACGTGCAATGTATTGGCTTTGTATTTGCTATGTACTGCTGCGGCCAAGTTTATTCGAGCATTTGCCCGTTCTTGGCCGCAGCAGTAGCCTGGCGCGCGCCCGAGAGTGACGGGCGCGCGCCGAAGCAGCGGAAGAGCGCCCTCCGATCGGGGCGCTCTCCCTACCGCTGCCGGGTCCGCCGGGTCCCCCGGAACCCCCTGCTGCCGTCCCGCGATCGCGGGACACCAGGGCTCCCTCGGGGAGCCCTGGACGCGCGTGCAGGGGGCGCACGCTCCCGAAGACGCGTGACCGCGCGTCTATGACGCGCGGCACGCCGAGGGGCGGCCACTAGCAAGCCGGGAAATCTCCCGGCTTGCGGATCTGGCCGCAGTGTGATAAAGTGTGTCGGTAGTGTATGTTGTGGGCAAGACAAGGATGTTGCTGGCTACGGACACTTCGTATTGATGAGGTCAGTAGTACTTTATTTATTTGAATATGCTAGTTAATGTTTTTAATAATGGGCAATTAATCTATTATCCATATCTGGATAATAGTTATTTTGCACATTATTGTACTGTAGGTGTTGGGGGGGAGGGTGTATGTATTGAATGTATAGGCAAGGTTTATTTTTTTTACATTCAGGTTGGTTCCGTGGTTCTGCGTGGGACCTCTGGAGACCACCTGCGGTATCCTCGGTTATCCCAAGGGTATCAGGCTGGTGGTTCCACGGGTGACACATGCGGGGATGACGATGTGTGGTCCCACTTCTGTGGGGGCACCGCCGACCCGTAGTCTGCGGGGATGACGATGTGTGGTCCCACTTCTGTGGGGGCACCGCCGACCCGTAGTGAGCACCCGTGAGTTCCCCAGACCCCCGAGGGAACCACCCGAGGCCCCGCAGACACCTGTGGGTCTGACCCGTGGCTCCCAGACATCCGTGGGCCTACCGTGGGGACCCAATTGTGGCCCACGGTGGCCCAAGGAGACCACCTGGGGGCCATGGTGCTGGTGGGATCAACCAGCAGGCCTCCAGAACCTGTGTAAAAAGGGCTGCTGGTAAACTGTAGGTCTGTCCAGGTGCCCCGCCAGCCCACCGGGGACTCGCGTGGGGCTGCGTTATGAACCCTGTATGTAAAAGAATAAATCTTGTATTTATGGGGGGGGCACAGGGGGTGGGTAATGTATTTAATAAATAGAATGATGTTTATTGTGGGGCTGTGTATTGTTTTTATTGTGGGTACTGGGGGTGGGGGGGGTGTTTCCCTAACGGTATGTGGGTAGGCCTCCCTTGTGGGTAGTGGGTGGGTGGTTAGGCCTCACGGGTGGGGGGGTTAGTGTGGGAGGGTATGTAGGCATTCCGAGTGGTGGGTGAGGGTGGGTTAACCCCTTAATGACTGTAGAGGTTAATAACCGCTATGGTGATTAAGGGGTTAGGGGACATTACTTTGTATGTTTTAATTTTTGTCTCTGTTTTGCAGCAAGCAGCGGAGGGGCCGTGGGTAGTGGGTAGTTGGTGTGGGTGTGGTTATTTACATGGGATCCCCCTCCCCACATTTACATACAGTACACTGCACTCACAGAAACACAGGCCAGGCAGATTTTACTGACACAATAGGGGAGGGGGGCTTACACAGATTAGTCAAAGCAGGGAAGCTTAGCAGACACAATAGGGGGAGGGTTTTTTTACATAGATTACAGTGAAGGCAGGCATGTTTAAAACACACAATAAAAATATGTATGTCATGTATTTATTGTTTATGTATTTTAAATACACAGGGGGTGTACTGTATGTTGTTTATTGCAATGTTTATTGGGGGCAAATCAAATGTCCCCAATAAAAATGCTATTCTGCCTTCATTGCCTTAGCGGCTATCAGCTAAGGTAATGAAGCAGCATTTCTGTATTTTTAATAATATTGTGCAGGAGTAGGGGGTCCATGAGCATTAATTTCTGGCTCAGGGAACCCCCTGCTCACTATACAATATTATTAAAATACAGAAATGCTGCTTCATTACCATAGAACATAGCCGCTAAGGTAAGGAATGAGTGTTTATTTATATATGTTTTTTATTCACAGTGTAGATGTGCAGAGGGTCTCCGGAGCAGAACCGCTGTGGTTTTAGGTCCGGGGACACCCTGCTCCCCGAGATACAGGCCCCTTTAGGGGGTGCCGGTATCCCTCTGCTTGCTTTACATGCCGCGGTCACGTGATCGGGACCTTTAAATGCAGAGGGATACCGGCACCTCATAAAGGGGGCTGTATCTCGGGGAGCAGGGGGTCCCCCGACCTGAAACCAACGTGGTTCAGCTCCGGAGACCCCCTGCACATCTACACTAAAAATTTAAAATACATTTCTATTTATAATGTGCCGATGTTTGCGCATATGTGTACAGTACTGTATGTTAGGGGGTTAAAGGGGTTGTTGTTATACAGTATATATATATATATGTATATATATATACTTGATAATGTGTATATCAGGGGTGACTCCATTTTGTCTAGTGTATAACCATTTTATGCCAACACTGACATTTTGCTTAGTAGTATAAAATTAACTAACCCTTTTTTCAACTACCCTTTTTATGAATCTAATGTTGGCTGAACTTCTGAATTGATATAGGAAGTATTGACCAAATAAGGCACAAACGGGAACTTATGTACGGTCTCAGCAATTTAATCTTGAATCATGTGATGTACGGGAGTTTCCAAATAAATGATCTAATATCGTGTTATGTCTAACATAAGCACAAAATAAGGGAAATGGAAATTGGCATATAATCACCTTTGTTTTCGCTTGGCTATATAACCTGACTGTAAACGCCTTAATAAACAGGAGAGATTTTTGACGCACACTGGTGTCAGACTCAATTATTTCTCCTCCGAGCTGCTCGTACTTTACCAGGGCTGTAACAGTGGGAAAGGCCTCCGGAGGTGTGATCCGAGTACGGAGATGGTCCCTACGTATGCAGTAGAGGATATTTATTTACAAGAACGAGTGTTTATTTATATATGTTTTTTATTCACAGTGTAGATGTGCAGAGGGTCTCCGGAGCAGAACCACTGTGGTTTTAGGTCCGGGGACCCCCTGCTCCCCGAGATACAGGCCCCTTTAGGGGGTGCCGGTATCCCTCTGCTTGCTTTACATGCTGCGGTCACGTGATCGGGACCTTGAAACGCAGAGGGATACCGGCACCTCATAAAGGGGGCTGTATCTCGGGGAGAAGGGGGTCCCCCGACCTGAAACCAACGCGGTTCAGCTCCGGAAACCCCCTGCACATCTACACTATAAATAAAAATGTATTTTAAATAATTTTTAATGTGCCGATGTTTGCACAGAGAGAGCAGCGGTTCTCTCTCTGCTGCAAACACATCTCGCCCCCGCCGGCCTACAGTATCATTGATGTGCATATACAGTACTGTATGTGTGTACAGTACTGTATGTTAGGGGTTATAGGGGTTGTTGTTATACAGTATATATATATATATATATATATATATATATATATATATATATACTGCATTACAATTCATGAATTTATGCCATCTGGCGGACACGCGAAGCATTGCAGCCTAGTAAATCCTGAACCATTATTAATTAACACATCAACCGCGCATCAGCCGGGCATGACCCCTGGCTGGGAAGGCAAAATCAGCCCGGCATGCTCCGGGTGAAAAGTGTCACATTCCAGGAACATGCCAGGTACATGCCAGTTATTAGTAAGAATAAAAGCTGCCGCAGCAGTAGCTAGTGCTGCTCTCTCAGGAAAGAAAAAAATTGAACAGTTAGGTGCATATTATGGCATTGTGTACTGTATAGCTACTCCATATTGGACTACAGTATGCAGTTAGTACTGTCAAACTGTCAAACTAGTCTATACTGGAACTACTGTATACTGTGACTGCTGTTAAATACTTTGTAACCAGATGGCTAGTGCTGCTCTCTCAGGAAAGAAAAAATCTGTGCCATACTTACCTGTATCATACTGTACTTACAATACTACAGTACAGTACTATACCATACTACCTTCCTGATGCTTGCCCATTATGCGCGATCACAATGGGCAACACAGTCGCAATATGGTCAATATATTTTTTGCATCGTTCCACGGTGAGTACATCGTTCCAAAAACTCATTATGCCTTGCGCCAACTCATCCTTTTTGGAGGGTTTCACGACTTTTCGGATATGGTCCTCCAGCTGATGCCAGAAAAAAAGGGGGAAAAAAAGTTAGAGATACACAGTAAAAACAGTGGGGAAAAAATGAGGACAATTAGTTAAAGAGATACACAGTAAAAACAGTTGGGAAAAAATGAGACACGGTTACCGCACTTACTCACGCACTTACTCCGCTCAAGAATATGCGCTGTTGGTGTGCTTCGAATCGTTGTCCTGGTAGAAACGGTGACCATCTGGAAACTCACGTGTGATGTATTCCACAATCTCAGGCACAATTTGCTCTTGGAAAAAAGCTTTATTCATGATTCCTATAACAAGAAAAGTGCTCAAAAAACTACACAATGGTACAATACAGTGCATAAGGCAAAATTGTGTGACTTATTTTACCTTCAAAGATGACAATGCATCCTGGTCCACACCTAGAGATGGCACCCCACACACGCGTCTTCACTGGGTGTTTTGGACGCGGCTTCATAGATATGCGACCTTTTTTGTGGAATGCAAAGGTGGCAAATCTCTCCAGCGAAACAGTAGACTCGTCAGTGAAGATGCAATCCTGGAAAGTTTCTCCACTGTTGAGCCATGCCTGGGCCTGGACCACTCTCTTGATCTTGTTGACGTCCCTTATCATAGGGTACGCTCTGTAATGACAAGGAATAATTTTATAGGTACAGTACAGTTTCTTAAACAACACTTTAACCTCATGTACTGTCCAGTACTAACCTCACACATCCATATTTCCATCCAATTCTGCGTCTTATCTTCTTTATGCTGGTCTCGGATACAGTGAGATTGTGATTTTGCAGCAGAGTGTATTTGACCCTTAAGGCACTCTTCTCATCATTCTCTTCACTTATTTTGTCGACCAGAAGAGTTGTCTCCCTACAGTGTACAGAAAAACAACAATCCGGTAAATTACAGTGCAGTAGGCCACAAGTACAGCACATCATTTACAGTAAAAATAGTATAAAATTAGATAGATCTATACTATATAGTTCTATTAATATGCAGCAATATAAACAACAATAGATATACTGTATTATATACTGTAGTTATATAAATATACCGAAATAACTATAAAATTAGATAGATCTATACTATATAGTTCTATTAATATGCAGCAATATAAACAATAATAGATATCCTGTTTTATATAGTTATATAAATATCCTTACGCGTTAGTTACCATTGGTGTCCTCGTGCGTTGTTTGGTTTTTCCGTGTGCATGATAGCACACAGTGGTTGATGGCACAACGAGGCCAGAAGCAGCTAACCAGCGTTGGATATCTGCAATTCGTTGTCCGCTTGTGTACATCTCCTTAATTCTCATGCTGAGATCCTTTGAAATCTTTTTAACAGGCATTGCAGCGAATAGAAAGAAATACAAGCACTAAAATGTATATTCGATGTTTAGTCGATGTGTATTCAATGTGCAGTGAATCCACAAAATGGATGGTGTATTTATACGTTAATGACTCACATTAGAGTACGCCCACTTTAACACTTGTACCTCGTCGCCATGCATAAAAGGTTACACACTTTGCATAGCCTCCCACTCGATGATCTGTATCTGAATTTGCCCTTGTCCAGATACTGCATTGTGCCATTTGCTTCCATGGATCAACCCTGATTCTACGGATGCAGGAAGCCACTCACCTCTGCCGTGCCTGTCACACAGAAAAAGCGAAAGGCGGCAGCCGTTTCCAAGCCAAGGCCAAAGCGACAGGTTAGGGCTAATAAAGAAAACCTTCTGCTGACCCCAAAGGCTAAGGGTTTTAATACATGTAAGCCTTACAGTAGCGGCAGCTTTTATTTGAACACTTCCCGCACGGCAGGATGCATGAGGGAAGCGTGGAGACGCGGCTTGTTGCGGCGCACTGTGACATCACTGTCACGTGCGCGCCCAGCTTCCCCGACACCCCTGGAGCTTAAAGTGAGGTAAGCGGGGGTGCGGGGAAGCAGAGGGGCAGAGCAGGAGCCGGGTTCGGGGGTCGGGAAGGGGGGATAAAATGCGCGCGAACTGGAGGGGGGTGCGTGTAGGAAATGCGGCGGCGCGCGGTCTTGACTGGCGGCAGCCGGAGTAGATCCCGGGATGCCGCCGGCATTTGTTCAAATAAAAGCTGCCGCTACTGTATGTCAAGACAAAATTCGGTGATGTACAGTACACTCAAGGCAAAACAAATGACAGCCAACCCATCTAACACGCAGGCCACTTCCCCGATTACGCTTCGACGTCTCTGCCGCTGCTCTCCCGGAAATCTGCAGCCCATCTTCTCCACTATTCATCTGATGCTGCCGCCGCTTTCCCAGAAGTCTACAGCCCGTCTAATCCACTGCTCTTCGACGATGCTGCCGCTGGTCTCCCAGAAATCCACGGGTCACTTTCTCCTTTACGCTTAGACGACACTGCCGCTTCTCGCCTGGAAATCCACAGGTCGCTTTCTCCATCCCTCTTCGACGACGCTGCCACTTCTCTCCAGGGAACCCCCATCTCATCCTCCATAGCACCCATCCACCCAGATATCCACAGCATGCCATGCACAAGAACCATCTCGTTAGACCGCTTGCTGAATGGGTTAAGTGTGGATATCCCCGGGAACTCTACTATGCTGGTAAAGATAGATCTGCTTTTAGAGACCATGCTAAATATGGATCAATGGATGGAGAAGATGGATCAACAGTTGGAGAAGATGGATCAACGGATGGAGAAGATAGAGACTGATAGCGGGGATACATAATTTGCTCGGTATTCATGCCCCTGTATCCCCGACGCCAGAGCAGGTGGGTGGCATGGATGTGATGAATGGGACCTTTGGCCGCCTTCCAACATCAAGCGCACTCCCTCCACCAGAAGAATTTGTGTAGATTAGGTTGGGCTAAAGTCGTGAGTGGAGTTCCTCAGGGATCGGTACTGGGACCCCTGCTTTTTAACTTGTTTATTAATGACCTTGAGGTTGGGATCGAGAGCAAAGTCTCCATCTTTGCTGCTGATACTAAATTGTGTAAGGTAATAGAATCAGAGCAGGATGTAATTTCTCTTCAGAAGGACTTGGAGAGACTGGAAACGTGGGCAGGTAAATGGCAGATGAGGTTTAATACAGATAAATGTAAGTTTATATATTTGGGATACAAGAATAAAAAGGCGACTTACAAATTAAATGGAGATATATTGGGGGAATCCTTGATGGAGAAGGATTTAGGAGTGCTTGTAGACAGCAGGCTTAGCAATAGTGCCCAGTGTCATGCAGTAGCTGCAAAGGCAAACAAGATCTTATCTTGCATCAAACGGGCAATGGATGGAAGGGAAGTAAACATAATTATGCCCCTTTACAAAGCATTAGTAAGACCACACCTTGAATATGGAGTACAATTTTGGGCACCAATCCTTAGAAAAGACATTATGGAACTAGAGAGAGTGCAGAGAAGAGCCACCAAATTAATAAAGGGGATGGACATTCTAACTTATTTGGAGAAAAGAGGTGTCTAAGAGGGGATATGATAACTATATACAAATATATTCAGGGACAATACAAGGAGCTTCCAAAAGAACTATTCATCCCACGGGCAGTACAAAGGACTCGGGGCCATCCCTTAAGGTTGGAGGAAAGGAAATTTCACCAGCAACAAAGGAAAGGGTTCTTTACAGTAAGGGCAGTTAAAATGTGGAATTCATTACCCATGGAGACTGTGATGGCAGATACAATAGATTTGTTCAAAAAAAGTTTGGACATCTTTTTAGATGGGAAAGGTATACAGGGATATACAAAATAAGTATACATGGGAAGGATGTTGATCCAGGGATTAACCCGATTGCCAATTCTTGGAGTCAGGAAGGAATTCATTTTTCCCCTTAATGGGGTTTTTTGTATATGTTGTCTAAATTTAGCATAGGTTAAACTTGATGGACGCAAGTCTTTTTTCAACCTCATTTACTATGTAACTATGTAACTATGAATGCCGTTGAGGAGGAGGATAACATGACAACCCTGTCAAGACCACGCCAGGAGACAACACGGCAACAAAGACAAGAGGAAAGCTTCCTCCCAGACAACCTAACCTCGCCCGCTGCCACAAGCACACCCGCTCCCAGAAGCACACCCGCTCCCAGATGCACACCCACTCCCAGAACCCAACCTACATACGCTTGCATCGATACGGTGCCCGACATCATCCTGCGCGAGCTGCCACCAGCACTCAGGGAGAAGTATAGGGTGATGAGTGCTGGTTTACCCCAGAAGTATGGCATATTAATTTTTTTATCACCACGTGTCCTCCTTGGTGTACTGTGGGTGGGCCAAAAATGTAAACTACGAAGGAAATCGCGAAAAAAGGGAGGACTATTGTGGGGAATTGCAGCGCTATTTTTCAATTTCAGATACTTTAATGAAAATCGTACGAGACTCCATTAATGGCATTTTGTGCCATACAAGGCATTGGCCCTGGAAGGACAATCTGGTGGGGATCGAATTTGCGTGACTGTTCAACTGTTGTTTATTTTTTGACTTGTTGCGTTTTTTAACTTGTATTAATAAAGAAATGTTTTTACTTACACAAGACCTGCACGATTCCAGTCCTCGAGGGCTGCAAACAGGCCCGGTTTTCAGGATAAAACCAGGCCTGTTTGCGGCCCTCGAGGACTGGAGTTGTGCAGGCCTGACTGACTGTTCTGTATACCATCCTACTGTAAATGTTTTGACTTTCTGTACTTTAATAAAGGAGATGTTGCGTGTTTTAACTTGTATTAATAAAGAAATGTTTTTACTTACTGTACACACGACCTGCAAAATTTCAGTCCTCGAGGGCCGCAAACAGGCCCGGTTTTCAACGTTATCCTTAAAACCGGGCATGTTTGTGGCCCTTGAGGACTGGAGTTGTGCAGGCCTGACTGACTGTACTGTACACCATCCTACTGTAAATGTTTTGACTTTCTGTACATAAATGTTTTCACTAGCAGTAAACCATACACCTGTTAATGTTTTGAATTGCTGTACACTTTAAATGTTTTTAAATTGTATTTGTAAATAAATGTTTTTGTACTTACTCCACCAATAAAAGAAAACGTTGATTTGTTTTAAATTGTTCCATTGTCTCCTTTTATACTGTAACAAAATACAGTGCTTCTAGAACAGGCATACTGTACTGTTCTGTATACTGTTGGCATGCTCAGTACTGTACATCACAAGAATATTAAAACAATACATGCTGTACAGGTATAGTATACACATATGTACTGGAATACATGTAGAATAAATGCATACTTTTTATTTTTCGGGTTTATTATACAGTATATATAAAAAAAAGTATTGTATACGGTCTGAAAACAGCATACTGTTTCAGGTTTTCTATGAAGCTCTCACTTACAGTATTCTATCCTAATCAATAACAACGGCCACTAAACTGTAGACTGCTGTATCGGATTTAAAAAACCACGTACCGGAATGTGCAGGCATTGTAACACAAAGCGATATTATCCATCGAAATCCCTCCATTTGCCGTTTTCAGCATGAGATGACAAAGTTTTCTTTTCTGAGGAAAAACAAAAGTACTAGTTATACTGTAATTGTCAGTCAGTCCCCTAAAGAAGTTCCCACAGTCAGTCACACCAATAATTTTCTCAGGGGGCGTCTCCTGTTCACATGCGCATGCGCATGCGCCTACTGTGGATGTGATGACACGCATATGCGTTTCAAGAAGGTTCCAATGCGCATGCGCTTAGCTTTCCACCAATTGTTCAGTATCTACTGTAGAAGCTGCTCAGCCAATGATATTGCCGACAGGAGATATTGCTTACAGAAGAATCGCTTGACTGTGCATTGAATTGATATTTCAAAAAAAGAATAAAATACGGCAACATTACTCACCATAGACTTTGCCAATCAGCTGGAGCCACAGCCACTGCCAGTTTCGTATTCTTGATTATACACGTAGTGGACAGGTGACAGCGGGACTACTACACCTGTAGTCAGCTGATAAGGCTGGAAATCGCTTAGGTACATGCAAGCTTGCTGGAATCTATACGTGAAATCCGGCTCAGGCTGCAGGTATCCGGGCGGGGACAGACAGCAAGGGCTGTCGGTCACCAGGTTTTCACTGACGGTCGGACCGTTATTGGAAGCCGGTGCTGGTGCTGGCGCATTGCTTGCCTGCGACTGACGTTTCTTAGTTGGTTTTAACATGACCTTTCGCCTTTTGAAGTCTCCATGATCATAGATATGGGAAAAATCCGGTGACACACCAATACCCTCCAATAACACCGGGATCAATACGAAAAAACACGGATCGATACATAACTTTTTCCTTATTGCACGCTTCCACAAATGAGCATCTGGTGAAAATTTGTAAAAGTCATAGTTTTCGATAAAATACTGATAAATTTGAACAACTGTTGCCGTCTTATTATCTGTTGCATTAATCGCGGCCCATATTAAATAAGCATACGTTCTGTCGGGTTTTTGGAACATGGACTGCAGTTGTGCACTCATCTCGGAACTCTGAACAATAGAACACCAGACACTGCGCATTTAGTTTTCATATGAAAAGCCTAAATTGATACATTATTGTAACTTCTTCAGTCCCAAGGCCAATTTACAATGGACCACTGGGGTGTTCTTTTAAACACCTGCAAGTCGACACATTACTAAAGCGTATGCGCATTACAATTCATGAAAATCTGCCATCTGGCGGATACGTGAAGAATTGCAACCAATTAAATCCGAACCATTATCAATAAATACATCAACCGCGGGTGTGAATGCAACATGAATGTGGTCAGAATACGGCATGAACGTGGTGAAGTGCGTGGCATTTGGAAAAAATCCCCGAAAAAATTCGGAGATGTTGGAGAATAAAAGGGGCCGTGGCTGTAGCTCTGCACACCTTGTAGATCCCCTTTTGTTGTGCCTTGCATTCCCCTTGTACTCATTGTCCCCTGCTCTTTTTTCTTTCCCTGGCTACCATTGCTTTTGCATGTAGAAGAGGAGGTGGAGTATGTATATAAGTAGGGCAGTGATTCCCAACCGGGGAATCCCCTCCATGGAGCAGTCCCAGGGGTTCCGCCTGGCCGCCCGCACTCACTGCGTCCCCTGGCTCTCCCACCTCCGCTCTCCTCCCTCCTAGGAGCGCGCATGCAGTCCTAGCTGCCTCCTGCCTGTGAGCTGAGAGGGAGGGTGATCTATGCTGCTGGCTTCTTCTGTAAACATTTCATGTGAGCTACGGGAGGAGGGGGGGGGAGAGGAGGGGGAGAGATGCTGCTTCTTCTGCTCAACATTGCTTGCGTGTGTCAGACTTTGTGACAGTGTGTGGCAGACTGAGTGTGTGTCAGAGGGGGAGGAGAGGGAGGGGAGGGGAGGGGGAAGGAAAGAGAAGGAGGGGGAGAAGAGAATGAAGGAGGGGCAGAGGTAGAGGGAGAAAGGAAGAAGAGAGAGAAGGAGGGGAGGGGGAAGAGGAGAGAAGAGGAGGGGGAGAGGAGAGAGAAGGAGGGGGAGAGGAGAGAAAAGGAGGGGCAAAGGTAGAGGGAGAAAGGAAGAAGAGAGAGAAGGAAGGGAGGGAGAGGAGAGGGGGTCAGAGGAGAGAGGAGGGGGAGGAGAGAGGACAGAGGAGGGAGAGGGGAGAAAAGGAGAGAGGAGAGAGGGGTAGAAGAGAGAGAGAGGAGAGATGAGAAAGAAGGAGGGAGAGATGTCGAGGAGAGAGGTAGAGGTAGAAAGGAAGAGGGGAGAGAAGGAGGGAGAGGAGAGAGGACAGAGGAGGGAAAGGAGAGAGAAGTACTGTAGAGAGGAGGAGGGAGAGAGGTAGAGGGAGAAGGAGGGAGAAGGGGGGGGAGAGAGGTAGAGAGAGAAGGAGGGAGAAAGGGGGAGGGAGAGGAGTGAGGGGAGAGGAGAGAGGGGTAGAAGAGAGAGAGGGGAGAGAGGAGAGAAGGAGGGTGAGATGTAGAGGAGATACTTAGAGGGAGAAAGGAAGAGGAGAGAGAAGGAGGGAGAGGGGGCAAGCAGAGAGACTGAGGGGGAGAGGGGCAGAGGAGAGGAGAGGGTAAGGTAGAGGGGGAAGAGACAGAAGGGGGAGGTAGAGGGGGAAGAGACAGAAGGGTAGAGGTAGAGGGGGAAGAGACAGAAGGGGGAGAAGAGACAGAAGGGGGAAAAGGGGGGAGAAGAGACAGAAAGGGGTAGAGGAGTGTAGAGGGGTGTAGAGGTAGAGGTGTAGAGGGGTGTAGGTGTAGAAGTATAGGGGTGTAGAGGGGTGTAGAGGTGTAGAGGTAGAGGGGTGTAGAGGTAGAGGTGTAGAGGGGTGCAGGTGTAGAAGTAGAGGGGTGTAGAGGTAGAGGTGTGTAGAGGTAGAGGTGTAGAGGGGTGTAGGGTTGTGGATGTAGAGGTGTAGAGGTAGAAGTGTAGAGGGAGGGGTGTAGAGGTGTAGAGGGAGGGGAGAAGAGACAGAAGGGGGAGAAGAGACAGAAGGGGGGACAAGAGACAGAAAGGAGTAGAGGGGTGTAGAGGTAGAGGTGTAGAAGGGTGTAGAGGGGTAGAGGTGTAGAGGTGTAGAGGTGTATGGAGTGTGTAGGGGTGTAGAGGGTGTAGAGGGGTGTAGAGAGGTGTAGGGGTATAGAGGGGTTTGGAGGTGTAGATGGTGTAGAGGGGTGTAGAGGGGTGTAGGGGTGTAGGGGTGTAGAGGGGTGTAGGGGTGTAGAGGGGTGTAGGGGAGTAGAGGTGTAGAGGTGTAAAGGTGTAGAGGTGTAGAGGGGTGTAGGGGTGTAGAGGGGTGTAGAGGTTTAGGGGTGTAGAGGGGTATAGAGGTGTGTAGAGGGGTGTAGGGGTGTATGGGTGTGTAGAGGAGTGTAGAGGGGTGTAGGGGTGTGTAGGGGTGTGTAGAGGGGTGTAGAGGGATGTAGAGGTGTGGGGGTGGAGAGGGGTGTAGGGGTGTAAAGAGTTGTAGGGGTGTAGAGAGGTGTAGGGAGGTGTAGGGGTGTAGAGAGAAGTAGAGGTGTAGAGAGGTGTATGGGTGTAGAGGTGTAGAGGTGTAGAGGGGTGTAGGGGTGTAGGGGGTAGAGGGATGTAGAAGTGTAGGGGTGTAGAGGGGTGTGGAGGTGTAGGGGTGGAGAGTGGTGTAGGGTGGAGGGGGGTGTAGGGGTGTAGGGGTGGAGAGGGGTGTAGGGGTGTAGATGTGTAGAGGTGTAGGGGTGTAGAGAGGTGTAGGCGTGTAGAGGTGTGTAGGCGTGTAGAGGTGTGTAGGGGTGTAGAGGTAGAGGGGTGTAGAGGTAGAGGTGTGTAGAGGTAGAGGTGTAGAGGGGTGTATGGTTGTGGATGTAGAGGTGTAGAGGTAGAAGTGTAGAGGGAGGGGTGTAGAGGTATAGAGGGAGGGGAGAAGAGACAGAAAGGGGTAGAGGGGTGTAGAGGTAGAGGTGTAGAGGGGTGTAGAGGTTTAGAGGGGTGTAGAGGTAGAGGGGTAGGGGTGTAGATGGGTGTAGAGGTGTAGAGGGGTGTAGAGGGTGTGTAGGGGTGTATAGGTTTAGGGGTGTAGGGGTGAAGAGGGGTGTAGAGGGGTGTAGGGGTATAGAGGGGTTTAGAGGTGTAGAGGGGTGGAGGTGTAGAGGGGTGTAGAGGTTTAGGGGTGTAGAGGTGTGTAGAGGGGTGTAGGGGTGTGTAGGTGTGTAGGGGTGTAGTGGGGTGTAGAGGGGTGTAGAGGGGTGTAGAGCGGTGTAGAGGTGTAGGGGTGTAGAGGGGTGTCGAGGGATGTAGAGGTGTGGGGGTGGAGAGGGGTGGAGAAAGGTGTAGGGGTGTAGAGAGGAGTAGGGGTGTAGAGAGGAGTAGGGGTGTAGAGAGGAGTAGGGGTGTAGAGAGGAGTAGGGGTGTAGAGAGGAGTAGGGGTGTAGAGGGGTGTAGATGTGCAGAGGGGTGTACAGGGGTGTAGAGGGATGTAGAGGTGTAGGGGGGTAGAGGGATGTAGAGGTGTAGGAGTGGAGAGTGGTGTAGGGGTGGAGAGTGGTGTAGAGGTGTGTAGGGGTGTAGAAGGGTAGGGGTGTAGAGGGGTGTAGAAGGGTAGGGATGTAGAGCGGTGTAGAGGGGTAGGGATGTAGAGGGGTGTAGGTGTGTAGAGGGGAGTAGAGGTGTATGGCTGTAGAGGGGTGTATGGGGTGTAGAGGGGTGTAGAGGGGTGTAAAGGTGTAGGGGGGTAGAGGGATGTAGAGGTGTAGGGGTGTAGGGGTGTAGGGGTGTAGAGGGATGTAGTGGTGTAGGGGTGTAGAGGTGTAGAGGTGTAGGGGTGTAGAGGTGAATATCATGTATGGGGGGTAGGGGGATAGTGGGGTATCGGGGTGTAGGGGTGGAGTGGGGTGCAGGGGTGTAGAGGGGTGTAGAGTTGTAGAGGTGTAGGGGTGAATAGGGATGTAGGGATGTAGAGGTGTAGGGGTGGAGAGGGGTGTAGGGGGTGTAGAGGTGTAGAGGGTTGTAGAGGTGTAGAGGTAGAGGGGTGTAGATATGTAGAGGGGTGTAGAGGTAGAGGGGAGAAGCGGTGTAGAGGTAGAGGGGTGTAGAGGTGTAGAGGTAGAGAGGTAGAGGTAGAGGGGTGTAGAGGTAGAGAGGTAGAGGTAGAGAGCTAGAGGTAGAAGGGTGTAGAGGTAGAGTGGTGTAGAGGTGTAGAGGTAGAGGGGTGTAGAGGTAGAGGGGTGTAGAGGTGTAGAGGTGTGTAGAGGTAGAGGGGTGTAGAGGTGTAGAGGTAGATGGGTGTAGAGGTAGAGGGGTGTACAGGTGTAGAGGTGAAGAGTTAGAGGGTTGTAGAGGTGTAGAGGTAGAGGGGTGTAGATGTGTAGAGGGGTGTAGAGGTAGAGGGGAGAAGCGGTGTAGAGGTAGAGGGGTGTAGAGGTGTAGAGGTAGAGAGGTAGAGGTAGAGGGGTGTAGAGGTAGAGAGGTAGAGGTAGAGAGCTAGAGGTAGAAGGGTGTAGAGGTAGAGTGGTGTAGAGGTGTAGAGGTAGAGGGGTGTAGAGGTGTAGAGGTAGAGGGGTGTAGAGGTAGAGGGGTGTAGAGGTGTAGAGGTAGAGGGGTGTAGAGGTAGAGGGGTGTAGAGGTAGAAGTGTGAAGAGGTAGAGGGGTGTAGAGGTAGATGGGTGTAGAGGTAGAGGGGTGTAGAGGTGTAGAGGTGTAGAGGGGTGTAGAGGTGTAGAGGTGTAGAGGTAGAGGGGTGCAGAGGGTGTAGGGGTAGAGGTGTAGAGGGGTGTAGAGGTAGAGGGGTGCAGAGGGTGTAGAGGCGTGTAGAGGTAGAGGGGTTTAGAGGTGTAGAGGTAGTGGGGTGTAGAGGTGTAGAGGTAGTGGGGTGTAGAGGTGTAGAGCTAGTGGGGTGTAGAGGTGTAGAGGTAGAGGGGTGTAGAGTTGTAGAGGTAGAGGGGTGTAGAGGTGTAGAGGTGTAGAGGGGTGTAGAGGTAGAGGGGCAAAGAGGTGTAGAGGTAGAGGGGTGTAGAAGTGTAGAGGTAGAGGGGTGTAGAGTGTAAGGAATCCGCTCCTCGGTTTACTGTTTCCCTTACCTTGCAGACTTGTGCGGTCCTGGAGCACTTCTCCTGATGTTTGCTGCAGCCTGGATTCACTCACCAAAGTAATGCTGCCACACGCCCCTTCTGCCATTGGTTCACGGACCTTTAAGTATTGCCTTCCCATAATGCTCCCTGCCGAGCATAGTCCTTCCTGGATGTCTCTGTGTTCTGCCATAAGCCTTGTCTTGTCTGTCTCCTTGGTTCCTGAGACCGGCTGCTAGTGTCACGCAGCGGTCTGTTCCTGTGCTGAAGCGGAGTACTCTCCTTGTTGTTTTCAGCTCCCTGGTTCCTGTGACCGGCTGCTAGTCTCATGCAGCGGTCAGTTCCTGTTTCCTGTGCTGAAGCTGAGTACTCTCCTTGTTACTTCAGCTCCTTGTTTCCTGTGACCGGCTGCTATATTCATGCAGCGGTCTGTTCCTGGTTTCCTGCACTGAAGCGGAGGTTTCCCTGAGTATCTTCAGCTTCCTGGTTCCTGGGGCCTACTCTTTCCCTAATCTAGAGAGGCCGTGTCCTGGTTCCTGCGCTGAATCAGAGGATTCCCCAGCCCGCTCAGGACTCTTGCGCTGAAGCACTGGTTTACCAGTGCAGCTAGGCGGTGTGCTAATCTGGTCTGTCTACCACCTCCTGAGACCAGTACCATGGGCCATGGTCACCGCACGCGCAGAGGCCACTCCCGCACTCCTAAGCTGAAGCGGGGCTCTCCTGACTACCTGTTGCCGAACTCCTGCTTGAACAACGTTTACCCTGATGTCTCCAGTCCTGACCCTGGCGTGTCCACCGACGATGCTGTCTTCTCCTATCCTGATCCTGCTACGTACAACTACGAACTGCGCAATCCGGATCAGCCTGCGCGGTCTCAGGTCGGTGCTTTTACAACCCCACCTCAGCCACGCGGTCCGACCCAGGATTGTGGCGAGCACAGTCGTGTCAGTATGCTCGGCCCCACAAAACCGGACCGCGCCGTGGCGGGGGTTGGTAAATTTTTTCCTGTACCTATGTCCCAGGCTGCGGACCAGTTCCAGTTTGGAAGACCATACCTGTTTGAGAGACTGCCTCCGCCTGAGAGTGCGTTCTTGTATGAAGGTTTAACCCCTCAGGAAAGACTGATTCGTAAAGAACTCCTTACTAGATCTCAGCAATTTAAAGAGGAAAGAAAGTCTCAACAGGCCCTGCTCTCCCAACGGTCCCGGGTTTTATCCTCCTCAGAACGAAAGACTCTAGATCAGATTCTAGATGCCGCCTGTGTGTTATACCAAGATTTTGACTTAATCATAAGTGAGCGGGATCCTCTTCTCGCTGCCTACGCACTTTCTAATCACAATTTCTATGCTGCCAGTCCTGTTACTAAACCTGTGGGGTTACCACCTCCTCCTAAGGAAGGCAAAACCATCTCTCTGTCACTCCCCGCTAAGGAAGAAGCTGCCACGGACCCTAGTCCTGAGTTAACTTCCCTGGGTTCTGTCCCTGAGGTTATTCCGGTCTTAACCCCTGCTAGTCAGGCCTATGAGTCCCCCACTGTAAATCCCTGCATCCCCCAGGTCAGTGTGTCTTCCCTAGCACCAGAGAATGAATCCTGTTTGCCCTCTCTTTCTAACCCAGTATTTCTAAGCTCTGTTCCTGAGGTTTTTCCTATGTTAACCCCTGCAGGTCAGCCCTATGAACCTCCCTTGGTAAATCCCTGTAGTCCGCCAGTCAAGGACACCTCCTTAGCTTCAGAGGATAAACTCCTTATGTCCCCTGACTCAGCTAAAATTCTCGGGGCTACGCCCCCTGACCTTTCAGCTATAATACTGGCTCCAGTTAAGAGTATTCTGGAACCGTTTGTTTCCCTAAGCCTGTTAGCAGAATCCCCACTCCTAGGTATGTCACTGACCCCGTCTGTCACTCAGAGAGCTAAAATCCCTGCTTCTGAGCATAGACCCCTTTTCGTGGAATCTGTAGTCGTTTCTGATGTCCCAGACACACTTTCCCAAATACCCACTTCAGAGACCAGCACAGTTGTGGTTGCCCCCCTTGTACTGTCTGTGTTCTCCTTTTCTCAAAGCTTGGGGTTAAAAGCGTACAGTGGTCAGTATGCCCCTCCTGGGGTTCATGTGGGGTTCCCAGGAATGTTCGCTGACACACTGTTTTCACTCAGAAGTGACGCTTTTTCATATGTGCTAGCTAGAAGCCAGTACACAGTTTCCCCTCTCTCTGAAATTTGCCTTGTCGGTCCGGATACTCTAAGAGGTAAAAACCTCCCTTCAGAGTCAGAATCTCTTCCTATAGAGGCCGTCCTTGCTGTTTGTTTCCCTGATTTCTCTGCCCATGCAAACCCTCCAGGGATCGGCATATCTGTTGTTACGCCCTTAGTACAGTCTGAAAACCGGCCCCAGTCTGAAAACCTGTCCCAGTCTGAAAAACTTCCCCTTTCTGAGAACTCCGGAACCTCCTGGTTCTTCACAGCCTTGGATTCCCAAGCCATCTCGCGTGGCGAGCCACGTACCAATGATGTCTCTACCACCACTCTCATATCCTAGAACAGTACTCATCAAGGAACTGCTCGTTTATGGATCCCCTTTCCGCCTAAAAAACTTTAGGAACAACTCGATGTCCCCGAGACCCATGGATGGCCCTGTCTGGCCGCAGTTCTCTCCGGGGGGTGGGGGTACACAAAGGAGTGACCACGAGTCTCTGGACCATGACTCTAACACCAATCCTAGACGGCTCAGGAACAACTCCTGGTCCCCCAACTCTATGAGTGGTCTTGTTCGCCCGGAGGTCTCACGTGAAGGGGGGGGTACTGTAAGGAATCCGCTCCTCGGTTTACTGTTTCCCTTACCTTGCAGACTTGTGCGGTCCTGGAGCACTTCTCCTGATGTTTGCTGCAGCCTGGATTCACTCACCAAAGTAATGCTGCCACATGCCCCTTCTGCCATTGGTTCACGGACCTTTAAGTATTGCCTTCCCATAATGCTCCCTGCCGAGCATAGTCCTTCCTGGATGTCTCTGTGTTCTGCCATAAGCCTTGTCTTGTCTGTCTCCTTGGTTCCTGAGACCGGCTGCTAGTGTCACGCAGCGGTCTGTTCCTGTGCTGAAGCGGAGTACTCTCCTTGTTGTCTTCAGCTCCCTGGTTCCTGTGACCGGCTGCTAGTCTCATGCAGCGGTCAGTTCCTGTTTCCTGTGCTGAAGCTGAGTACTCTCCTTGTTACTTCAGCTCCTTGTTTCCTGTGACCGGCTGCTATATTCATGCAGCGGTCTGTTCCTGGTTTCCTGCACTGAAGCGGAGGTTTCCCTGAGTATCTTCAGCTTCCTGGTTCCTGGGGCCTACTCTTTCCCTAATCTAGAGAGGCCGTGTCCTGGTTCCTGCGCTGAATCAGAGGATTCCCCAGCCCGCTCAGGACTCTTGCGCTGAAGCACTGGTTTACCAGTGCAGCTAGGCGGTGTGCTAATCTGGTCTGTCTACCACCTCCTGAGAACAGTACCATGGGCCATGGTCACCGCACGCGCAGAGGCCACTCCCGCACTCCTAAGCTGAAGCGGGGCTCTCCTGACTACCTGTTGCCGAACTCCTGCCTGAACAACGTTTACCCTGATGTCTCCAGTCCTGACCCTGGCGTGTCCACCGACGATGCTGTCTTCTCCTATCCTGATCCTGCTACGTACGACTACGAACTGCGCAATCCGGATCAGCCTGCGCGGTCTCAGGTCGGTGCTTTTACAACCCCACCTCAGCCACGCGGTCCGACCCAGGTTTGTGGCGAGCACAGTCGTGACATAGGGGTGTAGAGGTAGAGGGGTGTAGAGGTAGAGGGGTGTAGAGGTAGAGGGGTGTAGAGGTAGAGGGGTGTAGAGGTAGAGGGGTGTAGAGGTAGAGGGGTGTAGAGGTAGAGGGGTGTAGAGGTAGAGGGGTGTAGAGGTAGAGGGGTGTAGAGGTAGAGGGGTGTAGAGGTAGAGGGGTGTAGAGGTAGAGGGGTGTAGAGGTAGAGGGGTGTAGAGGTAGAGGGGTGTAGAGGTAGAGGGGTGTAGAGGTAGAGGGGTGTAGAGGTAGAGGGGTGTAGAGGTAGAGGGGTGTAGAGGTAGAGGGGTGTAGAGGTAGAGGGGTGTAGAGGTAGAGGGGTGTAGAGGTAGAGGGGTGTAGAGGTAGAGGGGTGTAGAGGTAGAGGGGTGTAGAGGTAGAGGGGTGTAGAGGTAGAGGGGTGTAGAGGTAGAGGGGTGTAGAGGTAGAGGGGTGTAGAGGTAGAGGGGTGTAGAGGTAGAGGGGTGTAGAGGTAGAGGGGTGTAGAGGTAGAGGGGTGTAGAGGTAGAGGGGTGTAGAGGTAGAGGGGTGTAGAGGTAGAGGGGTGTAGAGGTAGAGGGGTGTAGAGGTAGAGGGGTGTAGAGGTAGAGGGGTGTAGAGGTAGAGGGGTGTAGAGGTAGAGGGGTGTAGAGGGGTGTAGAGGTAGAGGGGTGTAGAGGTGCAGAGGTAGAGGGGTGCAGAGGTGCAGAGGTAGAGGGGTGCAGAGGTGCAGAGGTAGAGGGGTGCAGAGGTGCAGAGGTAGAGGGGTGCAGAGGTGCAGAGGTAGAGGGGTGCAGAGGTGCAGAGGTAGAGGGGTGCAGAGGTGCAGAGGTAGAGGGGTGCAGAGGTAGAGGGGTGCAGAGGTAGAGGGGTGCAGAGGTAGAGGGGTGCAGAGGTAGAGGGGTGCAAAGGTAGAGGGGTGCAGAGGTAGAGGGGTGCAGAGGTAGAGGGGTGCAGAGGTAGAGGGGTGCAGAGGTAGAGGGGTGCAGAGGTAGAGGGGTGCAGAGGTAGAGGGGTGCAGAGGTAGAGGGGTGCAGAGGTAGAGGGGTGTAGAGGTAGAGGGGTGTAGAGGTGTGTAGAGGTGCGTAGAGGTGTGTAGAGGTGCAGAGGTAGAGGGGTGTAGAGGTGCAGAGGTAGAGGGGTGTAGAGGTGCAGAGGTAGAGGGGTGTAGAGGTGCAGAGGTAGAGGGGTGTAGAGGTGCAGAGGTAGAGGGGTGTAGAGGTGCAGAGGTAGAGGGGTGTAGAGGTGCAGAGGTAGAGGGGTGTAGAGGTGCAGAGGTAGAGGGGTGTAGAGGTGCAGAGGTAGAGGGGTGTAGAGGTGCAGAGGTAGAGGGGTGTAGAGGTGCAGAGGTAGAGGGGTGTAGAGGTGCAGAGGTAGAGGGGTGTAGAGGTGCAGAGGTAGAGGGGTGTAGAGGTGCAGAGGTAGAGGGGTGTAGAGGTGCAGAGGTAGAGGGGTGTAGAGGTGCAGAGGTAGAGGGGTGTAGAGGTGCAGAGGTAGAGGGGTGTAGAGGTGCAGAGGTAGAGGGGTGTAGAGGTGCAGAGGTAGAGGGGTGTAGAGGTGCAGAGGTAGAGGGGTGTAGAGGTGCAGAGGTAGAGGGGTGTAGAGGTGCAGAGGTAGAGGGGTGTAGAGGTGCAGAGGTAGAGGGGTGTAGAGGTGCAGAGGTAGAGGGGTGTAGAGGTGCAGAGGTAGAGGGGTGTAGAGGTGCAGAGGTAGAGGGGTGTAGAGGTGCAGAGGTAGAGGGGTGTAGAGGTGCAGAGGTAGAGGGGTGTAGAGGTGCAGAGGTAGAGGGGTGTAGAGGTGCAGAGGTAGAGGGGTGTAGAGGTGCAGAGGTGTAGAGGTAGAGGGGTGTAGAGGGGTGTAGAGGTGCAGAGGTGTAGAGGTAGAGGGGTGTAGAGGGGTGTAGAGGTGCAGAGGTGTAGAGGTAGAGGGGTGTAGAGGGGTGTAGAGGTGCAGAGGTGTAGAGGTAGAGGGGTGTAGAGGTGCAGAGGTGTAGAGGTAGAGGGGTGTAGAGGGGTGTAGAGGTGCAGAGGTGTAGAGGTAGAGGGGTGTAGAGGTGCAGAGGTGTAGAGGTAGAGGGGTGTAGAGGGGTGTAGAGGTGCAGAGGTGTAGAGGTAGAGGGGTGTAGAGGTGCAGAGGTGTAGAGGTAGAGGGGTGTAGAGGGGTGTAGAGGTGCAGAGGTGTAGAGGTAGAGGGGTGTAGAGGGGTGTAGAGGTGCAGAGGTGTAGAGGTAGAGGGGTGTAGAGGGGTGTAGAGGTGTAGAGGTGCAGAGGTGTAGAGGTAGAGGGGTGTAGAGGGGTGTAGAGGTGCAGAGGTGTAGAGGTAGAGGGGTGTAGAGGGGTGTAGAGGTGTAGAGGTGCAGAGGTGTAGAGGTAGAGGGGTGTAGAGGGGTGTAGAGGTGCAGAGGTGTAGAGGTAGAGGGGTGTAGAGGGGTGTAGAGGTGCAGAGGTGTAGAGGTAGAGGGGTGTAGAGGGGTGTAGAGGTGCAGAGGTGTAGAGGTAGAGGGGTGTAGAGGGGTGTAGAGGTGCAGAGGTGTAGAGGTAGAGGGGTGTAGAGGTGCAGAGGTGTAGAGGTAGAGGGGTGTAGAGGGGTGTAGAGGTGCAGAGGTGTAGAGGTAGAGGGGTGTAGAGGTGCAGAGGTGTAGAGGTAGAGGGGTGTAGAGGGGTGTGGAGGTGCAGAGGTGTAGAGGTAGAGGGGTGTAGAGGGGTGTAGAGGTGCAGAGGTGTAGAGGTAGAGGGGTGTAGAGGGGTGTAGAGGTGCAGAGGTGTAGAGGTAGAGGGGTGTAGAGGGGTGTGGAGGTGCAGAGGTGTAGAGGTAGAGGGGTGTAGAGGGGTGTAGAGGTGCAGAGGTGTAGAGGTAGAGGGGTGTAGAGGGGTGTAGAGGTAGAGGGGTGTAGAGGTAGAGGGGTGTAGAGGGGTGTAGAGGTAGAGGGGTGTAGAGGTAGAGGGGTGTAGAGGTAGAGGGGTGTAGAGGTAGAGGGGTGTAGAGGTAGAGGGGTGTAGAGGTAGAGGGGTGTAGAGGTAGAGGGGTGTAGAGGTAGAGGGGTGTAGAGGTAGAGGGGTGTAGAGGTAGAGGGGTGTAGAGGTAGAGGGGTGTAGAGGTAGAGGGGTGTAGAGGTAGAGGGGTGTAGAGGTAGAGGGGTGTAGAGGTAGAGGGGTGTAGAGGTAGAGGGGTGTAGAGGTAGAGGGGTGTAGAGGTAGAGGGGTGTAGAGGTAGAGGGGTGTAGAGGTAGAGGGGTGTAGAGGTAGAGGGGTGTAGAGGTAGAGGGGTGTAGAGGTAGAGGGGTGTAGAGGTAGAGGGGTGTAGAGGTAGAGGGGTGTAGAGGTAGAGGGGTGTAGAGGTAGAGGGGTGTAGAGGTAGAGGGGTGTAGAGGTAGAGGGGTGTAGAGGTGTAGAGGTGTAGAGGTAGAGGGGTGTAGAGGTAGAGGGGTGTAGAGGTGTAGAGGTGTAGAGGTAGAGGGGTGTAGAGGTGTAGAGGTGTAGAGGTAGAGGGGTGTAGAGGTAGAGGGGTGTAGAGGTAGAGGGGTGTAGAGGTAGAGGGGTGTAGAGGTAGAGGGGTGTAGAGGTAGAGGGGTGTAGAGGTAGAGGGGTGTAGAGGTAGAGGGGTGTAGAGGTAGAGGGGTGTAGAGGTAGAGGGGTGTAGAGGTAGAGGGGTGTAGAGGTAGAGGTGTAGAGGTAGAGGGGTGTAGAGGTAGAGGGGTGTAGAGGTAGAGGGGTGTAGAGGTAGAGGGGTGTAGAGGTAGAGGGGTGTAGAGGTAGAGGGGTGTAGAGGTAGAGGGGTGTAGAGGTGTAGAGGTGTAGAGGTGTAGAGGTGTAGAGGTGTAGAGGTGTAGAGGTGTAGAGGTGTAGAGGTGTAGAGGTGTAGAGGTGTAGAGGTGTAGAGGTGTGTAGAGGTGTAGAGGTAGAGGGGTGTAGAGGTAGAGGGGTGTAGAGGTAGAGGGGTGTAGAGGTAGAGGGGTGTAGAGGTAGAGGGGTGTAGAGGTAGAGGGGTGTAGAGGTAGAGGGGTGTAGAGGTAGAGGGGTGTAGAGGTGCAGAGGTAGAGGGGTGTAGAGGTGCAGAGGTAGAGGGGTGTAGAGGTGCAGAGGTAGAGGGGTGTAGAGGTGCAGAGGTAGAGGGGTGTAGAGGTGCAGAGGTGTAGAGGTAGAGGGGTGTAGAGGTGCAGAGGTGTAGAGGTAGAGGGGTGTAGAGGGGTGTAGAGGTGCAGAGGTGTAGAGGTAGAGGGGTGTAGAGGGGTGTAGAGGTGCAGAGGTGTAGAGGTAGAGGGGTGTAGAGGGGTGTAGAGGTGCAGAGGTGTAGAGGTAGAGGGGTGTAGAGGGGTGTAGAGGTGCAGAGGTGTAGAGGTAGAGGGGTGTAGAGGGGTGTAGAGGTGCAGAGGTGTAGAGGTAGAGGGGTGTAGAGGGGTGTAGAGGTGCAGAGGTGTAGAGGTAGAGGGGTGTAGAGGGGTGTAGAGGTGCAGAGGTGTAGAGGTAGAGGGGTGTAGAGGGGTGTAGAGGTGCAGAGGTGTAGAGGGGTGTAGAGGGGTGTAGAGGTAGAGGGGTGTAGAGGTAGAGGGGTGTAGAGGTAGAGGGGTGTAGAGGTAGAGGGGTGTAGAGGTAGAGGGGTGTAGAGGTAGAGGGGTGTAGAGGTAGAGGGGTGTAGAGGTAGAGGGGTGTAGAGGTAGAGGGGTGTAGAGGTAGAGGGGTGTAGAGGTAGAGGTAGAGGGGTGTAGAGGTGTAGAGGTAGAGGGGTGTAGAGGTGTAGAGGTGTAGAGGTAGAGGGGTGTAGAGGTGTAGAGGTGTAGAGGTAGAGGGGTGTAGAGGTGTAGAGGTGTAGAGGTAGAGGGGTGTAGAGGTGTAGAGGTGTAGAGGTAGAGGGGTGTAGAGGTGTAGAGGTGTAGAGGTAGAGGGGTGTAGAGGTGTAGAGGTGTAGAGGTAGAGGGGTGTAGAGGTGTAGAGGTGTAGAGGTAGAGGGGTGTAGAGGTGTAGAGGTGTAGAGGTAGAGGGGTGTAGAGGTAGAGGGGTGTAGAGGTGTAGAGGGGTGTAGAGGTGTAGAGGGGTGTAGAGGTAGAGGGGTGTAGAGGTAGAGGGGTGTAGAGGTAGAGGGTGTAGAGGTAGAGGGGTGTAGAGGTAGAGGGGTGTAGAGGTAGAGGGGTGTAGAGGTAGAGGGGTGTAGAGGTAGAGGGGTGTAGAGGTAGAGGGGTGTAGAGGTAGAGGGGTGTAGAGGTAGAGGGGTGTAGAGGTGTAGAGGTAGAGGGGTGTAGAGGTGTAGAGGTGTAGAGGTAGAGGGGTGTAGAGGTGTAGAGGTGTAGAGGTAGAGGGGTGTAGAGGTGTAGAGGTGTAGAGGTAGAGGGGTGTAGAGGTAGAGGGGTGTAGAGGTAGAGGGGTGTAGAGGTAGAGGGGTGTAGAGGTAGAGGGGTGTAGAGGTAGAGGGGTGTAGAGGTAGAGGGGTGTAGAGGTAGAGGGGTGTAGAGGTAGAGGGGTGTAGAGGTAGAGGGGTGTAGAGGTAGAGGGGTGTAGAGGTAGAGGGGTGTAGAGGTAGAGGGGTGTAGAGGTAGAGGGGTGTAGAGGTAGAGGGGTGTAGAGGTAGAGGGGTGTAGAGGTAGAGGGGTGTAGAGGTAGAGGGGTGTAGAGGTAGAGGGGTGTAGAGGTAGAGGGGTGTAGAGGTAGAGGGGTGTAGAGGTAGAGGGGTGTAGAGGTAGAGGGGTGTAGAGGTAGAGGGGTGTAGAGGTAGAGGGGTGTAGAGGTAGAGGGGTGTAGAGGTAGAGGGGTGTAGAGGTAGAGGGGTGTAGAGGTAGAGGGGTGTAGAGGTAGAGGGGTGTAGAGGTAGAGGGGTGTAGAGGTAGAGGGGTGTAGAGGTAGAGGGGTGTAGAGGTAGAGGGGTGTAGAGGTAGAGGGGTGTAGAGGTAGAGGGGTGTAGAGGTAGAGGGGTGTAGAGGTAGAGGGGTGTAGAGGTAGAGGGGTGTAGAGGTGCAGAGGTAGAGGGGTGTAGAGGTAGAGGGGTGTAGAGGGGTGTAGAGGTAGAGGGGTGTAGAGGTAGAGGGGTGTAGAGGTGCAGAGGTAGAGGGGTGTAGAGGTAGAGGGGTGTAGAGGGGTGTAGAGGTAGAGGGGTGTAGAGGTGCAGAGGTAGAGGGGTGTAGAGGTGCAGAGGTAGAGGGGTGTAGAGGTGCAGAGGTAGAGGGGTGTAGAGGTGCAGAGGTAGAGGGGTGTAGAGGTGCAGAGGTAGAGGGGTGTAGAGGTGCAGAGGTAGAGGGGTGTAGAGGTGCAGAGGTAGAGGGGTGTAGAGGTGCAGAGGTAGAGGGGTGTAGAGGTGCAGAGGTAGAGGGGTGTAGAGGTGCAGAGGTAGAGGGGTGTAGAGGTGCAGAGGTAGAGGGGTGTAGAGGTGCAGAGGTAGAGGGGTGTAGAGGTGCAGAGGTAGAGGGGTGTAGAGGTGCAGAGGTAGAGGGGTGTAGAGGTGCAGAGGTAGAGGGGTGTAGAGGTGCAGAGGTAGAGGGGTGTAGAGGTGCAGAGGTAGAGGGGTGTAGAGGTGCAGAGGTAGAGGGGTGTAGAGGTGCAGAGGTAGAGGGGTGTAGAGGTGCAGAGGTAGAGGGGTGTAGAGGTGCAGAGGTAGAGGGGTGTAGAGGTGCAGAGGTAGAGGGGTGTAGAGGTGCAGAGGTAGAGGGGTGTAGAGGTGCAGAGGTAGAGGGGTGTAGAGGTGCAGAGGTAGAGGGGTGTAGAGGTGCAGAGGTAGAGGGGTGCAGAGGTGCAGAGGTAGAGGGGTGCAGAGGTGCAGAGGTAGAGGGGTGCAGAGGTGCAGAGGTAGAGGGGTGCAGAGGTGCAGAGGTAGAGGGGTGCAGAGGTGCAGAGGTAGAGGGGTGTAGAGGTGCAGAGGTAGAGGGGTGTAGAGGTGCAGAGGTAGAGGGGTGTAGAGGTGCAGAGGTAGAGGGGTGTAGAGGTGCAGAGGTAGAGGGGTGTAGAGGTGCAGAGGTAGAGGGGTGTAGAGGTGCAGAGGTAGAGGGGTGTAGAGGTGCAGAGGTAGAGGGGTGCAGAGGTAGAGGGGTGTAGAGGTGCAGAGGTAGAGGGGTGTAGAGGTGCAGAGGTAGAGGGGTGTAGAGGTGCAGAGGTAGAGGGGTGTAGAGGTGCAGAGGTAGAGGGGTGTAGAGAGGTAGAGGTAGAGGGGTGTAGAGGTAGAGGGGTGTAGAGGTAGAGGGGTGTAGAGGTAGAGGGGTGTAGAGGTAGAGGGGTGTAGAGGTAGAGGGGTGTAGAGGTAGAGGGGTGTAGAGGTAGAGGGGTGTAGAGGTGCAGAGGTAGAGGGGTGTAGAGGTGCAGAGGTAGAGGGGTGTAGAGGTGCAGAGGTAGAGGGGTGTAGAGGTGCAGAGGTAGAGGGGTGTAGAGGTGCAGAGGTAGAGGGGTGTAGAGGTGCAGAGGTAGAGGGGTGTAGAGGTGCAGAGGTAGAGGGGTGTAGAGGTGCAGAGGTAGAGGGGTGTAGAGGTGCAGAGGTAGAGGGGTGTAGAGGTGCAGAGGTAGAGGGGTGTAGAGAGGTAGAGGGGTGTAGAGGTAGAGGGGTGTAGAGGTAGAGGGGTGTAGAGGTAGAGGGGTGTAGAGGTAGAGGGGTGTAGAGGTAGAGGGGTGTAGAGGTAGAGGGGTAGAGGGGTGTAGAGGTAGAGGGGTGTAGAGGTAGAGGGGTGTAGAGGTAGAGGGGTGTAGAGGTAGAGGGGTGTAGAGGTAGAGGGGTGTAGAGGTAGAGGGGTGTAGAGGTAGAGGGGTGTAGAGGTAGAGGGGTGTAGAGGTAGAGGGGTGTAGAGGTAGAGGGGTGTAGAGGTAGAGGGGTGTAGAGGTAGAGGGGTGTAGAGGTAGAGGGGTGTAGAGGTAGAGGGGTGTAGAGGTAGAGGGGTGTAGAGGTGTGTAGAGGTGTAGAGGTGTGTAGAGGTGTAGAGGTAGAGGGGTGTAGAGGTGTAGAGGTGCAGAGGTAGAGGGGTGTAGAGGTGTAGAGGTAGAGGGGTGTAGAGGTGTAGAGGTAGAGGGGTGTAGAGGTGGAGGGGTGTAGAGGTAGAGGGGTGTAGAGGTGGAGGGGTGTAGAGGTAGAGGGGTGTAGAGGTAGAGGGGTGTAGAGGTAGAGGGGTGTAGAGGTAGAGGGGTGTAGAGGTAGAGGGGTGTAGAGGTAGAGGGGTGTAGAGGTAGAGGGGTGTAGAGGTAGAGGGGTGTAGAGGTAGAGGGGTGTAGAGGTAGAGGGGTGTAGAGGTAGAGGGGTGTAGAGGTAGAGGGGTGTAGAGGTAGAGGGGTGTAGAGGTAGAGGGGTGTAGAGGTAGAGGGGTGTAGAGGTAGAGGGGTGTAGAGGTAGAGGGGTGTAGAGGTAGAGGGGTGTAGAGGTAGAGGGGTGTAGAGGTAGAGGGGTGTAGAGGTAGAGGGGTGTAGAGGTAGAGGGGTGTAGAGGTAGAGGGGTGTAGAGGTAGAGGGGTGTAGAGGTAGAGGGGTGTAGAGGTAGAGGGGTGTAGAGGTAGAGGGGTGTAGAGGTAGAGGGGTGTAGAGGTAGAGGGGTGTAGAGGTAGAGGGGTGTAGAGGTAGAGGGGTGTAGAGGTAGAGGGGTGTAGAGGTAGAGGGGTGTAGAGGTAGAGGGGTGTAGAGGTAGAGGGGTGTAGAGGTAGAGGGGTGTAGAGGTAGAGGGGTGTAGAGGTAGAGGGGTGTAGAGGTAGAGGGGTGTAGAGGTGTAGAGGTAGAGGGGTGTAGAGGTAGAGGGGTGTAGAGGTAGAGGGGTGTAGAGGTAGAGGGGTGTAGAGGTGTAGAGGTAGAGGGGTGTAGAGGTAGAGGGGTGTAGAGGTGTAGAGGTAGAGGGGTGTAGAGGTAGAGGGGTGTAGAGGTGTAGAGGTAGAGGGGTGTAGAGGTAGAGGGGTGTAGAGGTAGAGGGGTGTAGAGGTAGAGGGGTGTAGAGGTGCAGAGGTAGAGGGGTGTAGAGGTGTAGAGGTAGAGGGGTGTAGAGGTGCAGAGGTAGAGGGGTGTAGAGGTGCAGAGGTAGAGGGGTGTAGAGGTGTAGAGGTAGAGGGGTGTAGAGGTAGAGGTGTAGAGGTAGAGGGGTGTAGAGGTGTAGAGGTAGAGGGGTGTAGAGGTAGAGGGGTGTAGAGGTAGAGGGGTGTAGAGGTAGAGGGGTGTAGAGGTAGAGGGGTGTAGAGGTAGAGGGGTGTAGAGGTAGAGGGGTGTAGAGGTAGAGGGGTGTAGAGGTAGAGGGGTGTAGAGGTAGAGGGGTGTAGAGGTAGAGGGGTGTAGAGGTAGAGGGGTGTAGAGGTAGAGGGGTGTAGAGGTAGAGGGGTGTAGAGGTAGAGGGGTGTAGAGGTAGAGGGGTGTAGAGGTGTAGAGGTAGAGGGGTGTAGAGGTGCAGAGGTAGAGGGGTGTAGAGGTGCAGAGGTAGAGGGGTGTAGAGGTGTAGAGGTGCAGAGGTAGAGGGGTGTAGAGGTGTAGAGGTAGAGGGGTGTAGAGGTGTAGAGGAAGAGGGGTGTAGAGGTGTAGAGGAAGAGGGGTGTAGAGGGGTGTAGAGGGGTGTAGAGGGGTGTAGAGGGGTGTAGAGGTGTAGAGGTGCAGAGGTAGAGGGGTGTAGAAGGGTGTAGATGTAGAGGGGTGTAGAGGTGTAGAGGAAGAGGGGTGTAGAGGTGTAGAGGAAGAGGGGTGTAGAGGGGTGTAGAGGGGTGTAGAGGGGTGTAGAGGGGTGTAGAGGGGTGTAGAGGGGTGTAGAGGGGTGTAGAGGGGTGTAGAGGGGTGTAGAGGGGTGTAGAGGGGTGTAGAGGTAGAGGGGTGTAGAGGTAGAGGTGTGTAGAGGTGTAGAGGTAGAGGGGTGTAGAGGTGTAGAGGTGGAGGGGTATAGAGGTAGAGGTGTGTAGAGGTGGAGGGGTGGAGGGGTGTAGAGGTGGAGGGGTGTAGAGGTGGAGGGGTGTAGAGGTGGAGGGGTGTAGAGGTGGAGGGGTGTAGAGGTGGAGGGGTGTAGAGGTGGAGGGGTGTAGAGGTGGAGGGGTGTAGAGGTGGAGGGGTGTAGAGGTGGAGGGGTGTAGAGGTGGAGGGGTGTAGAGGTGGAGGGGTGTAGAGGTGGAGGGGTGTAGAGGTGGAGGGGTGTAGAGGTGGAGGGGTGTAGAGGTGGAGGGGTGTAGAGGTGGAGGGGTGTAGAGGTGGAGGGGTGTAGAGGTGGAGGGGTGTAGAGGTGGAGGGGTGTAGAGGTGGAGGGGTGTAGAGGTGGAGGGGTGTAGAGGTGGAGGGGTGTAGAGGTGGAGGGGTGTAGAGGTGGAGGGGTGTAGAGGTGGAGGGGTGTAGAGGTGGAGGGGTGTAGAGGTGGAGGGGTGTAGAGGTGGAGGGGTGTAGAGGTGGAGGGGTGTAGAGGTGGAGGGGTGTAGAGGTGGAGGGGTGTAGAGGTGGAGGGGTGTAGAGGTGGAGGGGTGTAGAGGTGGAGGGGTGTAGAGGTGGAGGGGTGTAGAGGTGGAGGGGTGTAGAGGTGGAGGGGTGTAGAGGTGGAGGGGTGTAGAGGTGGAGGGGTGTAGAGGTGGAGGGGTGTAGAGGTGGAGGGGTGTAGAGGTGGAGGGGTGTAGAGGTGGAGGGGTGTAGAGGTGGAGGGGTGTAGAGGTGGAGGGGTGTAGAGGTGGAGGGGTGTAGAGGTGGAGGGGTGTAGAGGTGGAGGGGTGTAGAGGTGGAGGGGTGTAGAGGTGGAGGGGTGTAGAGGTGGAGGGGTGTAGAGGTGGAGGGGTGTAGAGGTGGAGGGGTGTAGAGGTGGAGGGGTGTAGAGGTGGAGGGGTGTAGAGGTGGAGGGGTGTAGAGGTGGAGGGGTGTAGAGGTGGAGGGGTGTAGAGGTGGAGGGGTGTAGAGGTGGAGGGGTGTAGAGGTGGAGGGGTGTAGAGGTGGAGGGGTGTAGAGGTGGAGGGGTGTAGAGGTGGAGGGGTGTAGAGGTGGAGGGGTGTAGAGGTGGAGGGGTGTAGAGGTGGAGGGGTGTAGAGGTGGAGGGGTGTAGAGGTGGAGGGGTGTAGAGGTGGAGGGGTGTAGAGGTGGAGGGGTGTAGAGGTGGAGGGGTGTAGAGGTGGAGGGGTGTAGAGGTGGAGGGGTGTAGAGGTGGAGGGGTGTAGAGGTGGAGGGGTGTAGAGGTGGAGGGGTGTAGAGGTGGAGGGGTGTAGAGGTGGAGGGGTGTAGAGGTGGAGGGGTGTAGAGGTGGAGGGGTGTAGAGGTGGAGGGGTGTAGAGGTGGAGGGGTGTAGAGGTGGAGGGGTGTAGAGGTGGAGGGGTGTAGAGGTGGAGGGGTGTAGAGGTGGAGGGGTGTAGAGGTGGAGGGGTGTAGAGGTGGAGGGGTGTAGAGGTGGAGGGGTGTAGAGGTGGAGGGGTGTAGAGGTGGAGGGGTGTAGAGGTGGAGGGGTGTAGAGGTGGAGGGGTGTAGAGGTGGAGGGGTGTAGAGGTGGAGGGGTGTAGAGGTGGAGGGGTGTAGAGGTGGAGGGGTGTAGAGGTGGAGGGGTGTAGAGGTGGAGGGGTGTAGAGGTGGAGGGGTGTAGAGGTGGAGGGGTGTAGAGGTGGAGGGGTGTAGAGGTGGAGGGGTGTAGAGGTGGAGGGGTGTAGAGGTGGAGGGGTGGAGGGGTGTAGAGGTGGAGGGGTGTAGAGGTGGAGGGGTGTAGAGGTGGAGGGGTGTAGAGGTGGAGGGGTGTAGAGGTGGAGGGGTGTAGAGGTGGAGGGGTGTAGAGGTGGAGGGGTGTAGAGGTGGAGGGGTGTAGAGGTGGAGGGGTGTAGAGGTGGAGGGGTGTAGAGGTGGAGGGGTGTAGAGGTGGAGGGGTGTAGAGGTGGAGGGGTGTAGAGGTGGAGGGGTGTAGAGGTGGAGGGGTGTAGAGGTGGAGGGGTGTAGAGGTGGAGGGGTGTAGAGGTGGAGGGGTGTAGAGTAAGAGGGGTGTAGAGGGGTAGATGTAGAGGGGTGTAGATGTAGAGGGGTGTAGATGTAGAGGGGTGTAGATGTAGAGGGGTGTAGAGGTAGAGGGGTGTAGAGATAGAGGGGTGTAGAGGTGTGTAGAGGTGTAGAGGTAGAGGGGTGTAGAGGTGTGTAGAGGTGTAGAGGTAGAGGGGTGTAGAGGTGTGTAGAGGTGTAGAGGTAGAGGGGTGTAGAGGTGTGTAGAGGTGTAGAGGTAGAGGGGTGTAGAGGTGTGTAGAGGTGTAGAGGTAGAGGGGTGTAGAGGCGTAGAGGGGTGTAGAGGTAGAGGGGTGTAGAGGCGTAGAGGGGTGTAGAGGTAGAGGGTCGTAGAGGTAGAGGGTCGTAGAGGTAGAGGGTCGTAGAGGTAGAGGGTCGTAGAGGTAGAGGGTCGTAGAGGTAGAGGGTCGTAGAGGTAGAGGGTCGTAGAGGTAGAGGGTCGTAGAGGTAGAGGGTCGTAGAGGTAGAGGGTCGTAGAGGTAGAGGGGTGTAGAGGTAGAGGGGTGTAGAGGTAGAGGGGTGTAGAGGTAGAGGGGTGTAGAGGTAGAGGGGTGTAGAGGTAGAGGGGTGTAGAGGTAGAGGGGTGTAGAGGTAGAGGGGTGTAGAGGTAGAGGGGTGTAGAGGTAGAGGGGTGTAGAGGTAGAGGGGTGTAGAGGTAGAGGGGTGTAGAGGTAGAGGGGTGTAGAGGTAGAGGGGTGTAGAGGTAGAGGGGTGTAGAGGTAGAGGGGTGTAGAGGTAGAGGGGTGTAGAGGTAGAGGGGTGTAGAGGTAGAGGGGTGTAGAGGTAGAGGGGTGTAGAGGTAGAGGGGTGTAGAGGTAGAGGGGTGTAGAGGTAGAGGGGTGTAGAGGTAGAGGGGTGTAGAGGTAGAGGGGTGTAGAGGTAGAGGGGTGTAGAGGTAGAGGGGTGTAGAGGTAGAGGGGTGTAGAGGTAGAGGGGTGTAGAGGTAGAGGGGTGTAGAGGTAGAGGGGTGTAGAGGTAGAGGGGTGTAGAGGTAGAGGGGTGTAGAGGTAGAGGGGTGTAGAGGTAGAGGGGTGTAGAGGTAGAGGGGTGTAGAGGTAGAGGGGTGTAGAGGTAGAGGGGTGTAGAGGTAGAGGGGTGTAGAGGTAGAGGGGTGTAGAGGTAGAGGGGTGTAGAGGTAGAGGGGTGTAGAGGTAGAGGGGTGTAGAGGTAGAGGGGTGTAGAGGTAGAGGGGTGTAGAGGTAGAGGGGTGTAGAGGTAGAGGGGTGTAGAGGTGTAGAGGTAGAGGGGTGTAGAGGTAGAGGGGTGTAGAGGTGTAGAGGTAGAGGCGTAGAGGTAGAGGGGTGTAGAGGTGTAGAGGTAGAGGCGTAGAGGTAGAGGGGTGTAGAGGTAGAGGGGTGTAGAGGTGTAGAGGCGTAGAGGTAGAGGGGTGTAGAGGTGTAGAGGTAGAGGCGTAGAGGTAGAGGGGTGTAGAGGTAGAGGGGTGTAGAGGTGTAGAGGCGTAGAGGTAGAGGGGTGTAGAGGTGTAGAGGTAGAGGCGTAGAGGTAGAGGGGTGTAGAGGTAGAGGGGTGTAGAGGTGTAGAGGTAGAGGGGTGTAGAGGTAGAGGGGTGTAGAGGTGGAGGGGTGTAGAGGTGGAGGGGTGTAGAGGTGGAGGGGTGTAGAGGTGGAGGGGTGTAGAGGTGGAGGGGTGTAGAGGTGGAGGGGTGTAGAGGTGGAGGGGTGTAGAGGTGGAGTGGTGTAGAGGGCTGTAGAGGTAGAGGGGTGTAGAGGGGTGTAGAGGTGTAGAGGTAGAGGGGTGTAGAGGTAGAGGGGTGTAGAGGTGTAGAGGTAGAGGGGTGTAGAGGTGTAGAGGTAGAGGGGTGTAGAGGTGTAGAGGTAGAGGGGTGTAGAGGTGTAGAGGTAGAGGGGTGTAGAGGTGTAGAGGTAGAGGGGTGTAGAGGTGTAGAGGTAGAGGGGTGTAGAGGTGTAGAGGTAGAGGGGTGTAGAGGTGTAGAGGTAGAGGGGTGTAGAGGTGTAGAGGTAGAGGGGTGTAGAGGTGTAGAGGTAGAGGGGTGTAGAGGTGTAGAGGTAGAGGGGTGTAGAGGTGTAGAGGTAGAGGGGTGTAGAGGTGTAGAGGTAGAGGGGTGTAGAGGTGTAGAGGTAGAGGGGTGTAGAGGTGTAGAGGTAGAGGGGTGTAGAGGTGTAGAGGTGGAGGGGTGTAGAGGTGGAGGGGTGTAGAGGTGGAGGGGTGTAGAGGTGGAGGGGTGTAGAGGTGGAGGGGTGTAGAGGTGGAGGGGTGTAGAGGTGGAGGGGTGTAGAGGTGGAGGGGTGTAGAGGTGGAGGGGTGTAGAGGTGGAGGGGTGTAGAGGTGGAGGGGTGTAGAGGTAGAGGGGTGTAGAGGGCTGTAGAGGTATAGAGGTAGAGGGGTGGAGAGGGCTGTAGAGGTATAGCGGTAGAGGGGTGGAGAGGTTGAGGTCTGTAGAGGTATAGAGGTAGAGGGGTGGAGAGGTTGAGGGCTGTAGAGGTATAGAGGTATAGAGGTAGAGGGGTGGAGAGGTAGAGGGGTGTAAAGGTGTAGAGGTAGAGGGGTGTAGAAGGGTGTAGAGTAAGAGGGGTGTAGGGTAAGAGGGGTGTAGAGTAAGAGGGGTGTAGAGTAAGAGGGGTGTAGAGTAAGAGGGGTGTAGAGTAAGAGGGGTGTAGAGTAAGAGGGGTGTAGAGTAAGAGGGGTGTAGAGTAAGAGGGGTGTAGATGTAGAGGGGTGTAGAGGGGTGTAGATGTAGAGGGGTGTAGAGGGGTGTAGATGTAGAGGGGTGTAGAGGGGTAGAGGGGTGTAGAGGGGTAGAGGGGTGTAGAGGGGTAGAGGGGTGTAGAGGGGTAGAGGGGTAGAGGGGTGTAGAGGGGTAGAGGGGTGTAGAGGGGTAGAGGGGTGTAGAGGTAGAGGGGTGTAGAGGTAGAGGGGTGTAGAGGTAGAGGGGTGTAGAGGTAGAGGGGTGTAGAGGTAGAGGGGTGTAGAGGTAGAGGGGTGTAGAGGTAGAGGGGTGTAGAGGTAGAGGGGTGTAGAGGTAGAGGGGTGTAGAGGTAGAGGGGTGTAGAGGTAGAGGGGTGTAGAGGTAGAGGGGTGTAGAGGTAGAGGGGTGTAGAGGTAGAGGGGTGTAGAGGTAGAGGGGTCTAGAGGTAGGGGGGTGTAGAGGTAGAGGGGTGTAGAGGTAGGGGGGTGTAGAGGTAGAGGGGTGTAGAGGTGTAGAGGTAGAGGGGTGTAGAGGTGTAGAGGTAGAGGGGTGTAGAGGTGTAGAGGTAGAGGGGTGTAGAGGTGTAGAGGTAGAGGGGTGTAGAGGTGTAGAGGTAGAGGGGTGTAGAGGTGTAGAGGTAGAGGGGTGTAGAGGTGTAGAGGTAGAGGGGTGTAGAGGGGTAGAGGGGTGTAGAGGGAGAGGGGTGTAGAGGTGTAGAGGTAGAGGGGTGTAGAGGTAGAGGGGTGTAGAGGTAGAGGGGTGTAGAGGTAGAGGGGTGTAGAGGTAGAGGGGTGTAGAGGTAGAGGGGTGTAGAGGTAGAGGGGTGTAGAGGGAGAGGGGTGTAGAGGGAGAGGGGTGTAGAGGTGTAGAGGGAGAGGGGTGTAGAGGTGTAGAGGGAGAGGGGTGTAGAGGTGTAGAGGTAGAGGGGTGTAGAGGTGTAGATGTGGAGGGGTGGAGAGGTAGAGGGGTGGAGAGGTAGAGTGGTGGATAGGTTGAGGGGTGTAGAGGGCTGTAGAGGTATAGAGGTAGAGGGGTGGAGAGGGCTGTAGAGGTATAGAGGTAGAGGGGTGGAGAGGGCTGTAGAGGTATAGAGGTAGAGGGGTGGAGAGGGCTATAGAGGTAGAGGGGTGTAGAGGTAGAGGGGTGTAGAGGTAGAGGGGTGTAGAGGTAGAGGGGTGTAGAGGTAGAGGGGTGTAGAGGTAGAGGGGTGTAGAGGTAGAGGGGTGTAGAGGGCTGTAGAGGTATAGAGGTAGAGGGGTGTAGAGGGCTGTAGAGGTATAGAGGTAGAGGGGTGTAGAGGGCTGTAGAGGTATAGAGGTATAGGGGTGGAGAGGGCTGTAGAGGTATAGAGGTAGAGGGGTGGAGAGGTTGAGGGCTGTAGAGGTATAGAGGTAGAGGGGTGGAGAGGTAGAGGGGTGTAAAGGTGTAGAGGTAGAGAGGTAGAGGTAGAGGTAGAAGGGTGTAGATGTAGAGGGGTGTAGAGGGGTGTAGAGGTAGAGGGGTGTAGAGGGGTTGTAGAGGTAGAGGAGTGTAGAGGTAGAGGGGTGTAGAGGTGTAGAGGTAGAGGGGTGTAGAGGTGTAGAGGTAGAGGGGTGTAGAGGTGTAGAGGTAGAGGGGTGTAGAGGTTTAGAGGTAGAGGGGTGTAAATGTAGAGGGGTGGAGAGGTAGAGGTAGAGAGGTAGAGGTGGAGGGGTGTCGAGGTGGAGGGGTGTCGAGGTGGAGGGGTGTCGAGGTGGAGGGGTGTCGAGGTGGAGGGGTGTCGAGGTGGAGGGGTGTCGAGGTGGAGGGGTGTCGAGGTGGAGGGGTGTAGAGGTGGAGGGTGTAGAGGTGGAGGGGTGTAGAGGTGGAGGGGTGTAGAGGTGGAGGGGTGTAGAGGTGGAGGGGTGTAGAGGTGGAGGGGTGTAGAGGTGGAGGGGTGTAGAGGTGGAGGGGTGTAGAGGTGGAGGGGTGTAGAGGTGGAGGGGTGTAGAGGTGGAGGGGTGTAGAGGTGGAGGGGTGTAGAGGTGGAGGGGTGTAGAGGTGGAGGGGTGTAGAGGTGGAGGGGTGTAGAGGTGGAGGGGTGTAGAGGTGGAGGGGTGTAGAGGTGGAGGGGTGTAGAGGTGGAGGGGTGTAGAGGTGGAGGGGTGTAGAGGTGGAGGGGTGTAGAGGTGGAGGGGTGTAGAGGTGGAGGGGTGTAGAGGTGGAGGGGTGTAGAGGTGGAGGGGTGTAGAGGTGGAGGGGTGTAGAGGTGGAGGGGTGTAGAGGTGGAGGGGTGTAGAGGTGGAGGGGTGTAGAGGTGGAGGGGTGTAGAGGTGGAGGGGTGTAGAGGTGGAGGGGCGTAGAGGCGTAGAGGGGCGTAGAGGCGTAGAGGGGCGTAGAGGCGTAGAGGGGCGTAGAGGCGTAGAGGGGCGTAGGGGCGTAGAGGGGCGTAGGGGCGTAGAGGGGCGTAGGGGCGTAGAGGGGCGTAGAGGTAGAGGGGCGTAGAGGGGCGTAGAGGTAGAGGGGCGTAGAGGGGCGTAGAGGTAGAGGGGCGTAGAGGGGCGTAGAGGTAGAGGGGCGTAGAGGGGCGTAGAGGTAGAGGGGCGTAGAGGGGCGTAGAGGGGCGTAGAGGTAGAGGGGCGTAGAGGGGCGTAGAGGGGGCGTAGAGGTAGAGGGGCGTAGAGGGGCGTAGAGGTAGAGGGGCGTAGAGGGGCGTAGAGGGGCGTAGAGAGGTAGAGGGGCGTAGAGGGGCGTAGAGGTAGAGGGGCGTAGAGGGGCGTAGAGGTAGAGGGGCGTAGAGGGGCGTAGAGGTAGAGGGGCGTAGAGGGGCGTAGAGGGGCGTAGAGGTAGAGGGGCGTAGAGGTAGAGGGGCGTAGAGGGGGCGTAGAGGGGCGTAGAGGTAGAGGGGCGTAGAGGTAGAGGGGCGTAGAGGGGCGTAGAGGTAGAGGGGCGTAGAGGTAGAGGGGCGTAGAGGTAGAGGGGCGTAGAGGGGCGTAGAGGTAGAGGGGCGTAGAGGTAGAGGGGCGTAGAGGTAGAGGGGCGTAGAGGGCGTAGAGGTAGAGGGGCGTAGAGGTAGAGGGGCGTAGAGGTAGAGGGGCGTAGAGGGGCGTAGAGGTAGAGGGCGTAGAGGTAGAGGGGCGTAGAGGGGCGTAGAGGTAGAGGGGCGTAGAGGTAGAGGGGCGTAGAGGGGCGTAGAGGTAGAGGGGCGTAGAGGTAGAGGGGCGTAGAGGTAGAGGGGCGTAGAGGGGCGTAGAGGTAGAGGGGCGTAGAGGTAGAGGGGCGTAGAGGTAGAGGGGCGTAGAGGGGCGTAGAGGTAGAGGGGCGTAGAGGTAGAGGGGCGTAGAGGTAGAGGGGCGTAGAGGGGCGTAGAGGTAGAGGGGCGTAGAGGTAGAGGGGCGTAGAGGTAGAGGGGCGTAGAGGGGTGTAGAGGTAGAGGGGCGTAGAGGTAGAGGGGCGTAGAGGTAGAGGGGCGTAGAGGGGTGTAGAGGTAGAGGGCGTAGAGGTAGAGGGGCGTAGAGGTAGAGGGGCGTAGAGGGTGTAGAGGTAGAGGGGCGTAGAGGTAGAGGGGCGTAGAGGTAGAGGGGCGTAGAGGTAGAGGGGCGTAGAGGTAGAGGGGCGTAGAGGTAGAGGTAGAGGGGCGTAGAGGTAGAGGGGCGTAGAGGTGGAGGGGCGTATAGAGGTAGAGGGG
>NC_134485.1:149588485-149591667 GCF_040206685.1 Ascaphus truei | reverse complement strand
ACACACAGACACACACACACAGTCACACACACACAGTCACACACACCACAGTCACACACACACAGCCACCACACACACACAGTACACACACAGCACACACACACAGTCACACACACACAGTACACACACAGTCACACACACAGTCACACACACACACACACACACACAACACACACACACAGACACACACACACACACACACACAGTCACACACAGTCACACACACACAGTCACACACACAGTCACACACACACAGACACACACACACAGACACACACACACACACAGCACACACACACGACACAAACACACACGACACACACACACACAGCACACACAGACACACACACACAGTCACACACAGACACACACACACAGTCACAAACACACAGACACACACACACACAGACACCACACACAGACACACAGACACACACACACAGACACACACACAGACACACCACAACACACACACACACAGACACACACACACAGGAACACACACAACACAGACACACACAGCAACACACAGACACACACACACAGACACACACACACACGACACACACACACAGTCACACACACACCACAGCACACACACAGTCACACACACAGTCACACACACAGTCCACACACACAGTCACACACACTACACACAGTCACACACAGTCACACACACATCAACACAGACACACACAGTCACACACACAGTCACCACACAGACACACACAGTCACACACACACACACACACACACACACACACACACACAACACACACACACACACACACAGCACACACACACAGTCACAACACAGTCACACACACAGTCACCACACACACAGTCACACACACACACACACAGTCACACACACACACACACACAGTCACACACACACACACAGTCACACACACACAGTCACACACACACACACACACACACACACACGACACACACACACACACAGTCACACACACACAGTCACACACACAGACACACACACAGCACAACACAGCACACACAGTCACACACACACAGACACACACACACAGTCACACACACACAGACACACACACAGACACACACACAGAGTCACACACAGACACACACACACAGTCACACACAGACACACACACAGTCACACACACAGTCACACACACACACACACACACACACACACACACACACACACACACACACACACACACACACACACACACACACACACAGTCACACACACAGTCACACACACAGTCACACACACACAGACACACACACACACAGACACACACACACAGTACACACACAGACACACACACACAGACACACACACAGACACAAACACACAGACACACACACACAGACACACACACACAGACACACACACACACAGCACACACACACACACTGACACACACACACACAGACACACACACACACAGACACACACACACAGACACACACACACACAGACACACACACACAGACACACACACACAGACACACACACAGACACACACACACAGACACACACACACACACACACAGTCACACACACAGTCCCACACACAGTCACACACACAGTCACACACACAGTCACACACACACACACACACACACACACACACACACACACACACCTCACACACACACACACACACACACACACACACACACACACACACACACACACACACACACACACAGACACACACACACACACACACACACACACACACACACACACACACACACAGCACACACACACACACACAGTCACACACAGACACACACACACAGTCACACACAGACACACACACAACAGTCACACACAGACACACACACACACAGACACACACACACAGACACACACACACAGACACACACACACACAGACACACACACACACAGACACACACACACACAGACACACACACACACACAGACACACACACACAACACACACACAGACACACACACACAGACACACACACCAGACACACACACACACAGACACACACACAGACACACACACACAGACACAAACACACAGACACACACACACAGTCACACACACACAGTCACACACACACAGTCACACACACAGTCACACACACAGTCACACACACAGTCACACACACAGTCACACACACAGTCACACACACACACACACACACACACACACACACACACACACACACACACTCACACACACACACACACACACACACAGTCACACACACACAGTCACACACACACACAGTACACACACACACACAGTCACACACAGTCACACAGCACACAGTCACACACACACACACACAGTCACACACCACACAGTCACACACACACACACACAGTCACACACACACAGTCACACACACACACACACACAGTCACACAGTCACACACACAGTCACACACACACAGTCACACACACACAGTCACACACACAGACACACACACAGACACACACACACAGACACACACACAGACACACACACACAGTCACACACACACAGTCACACACACACAGACACACACACATACACACACACACAGTCACACACAGACACACACACACAGTCACACACAGTCACACACACAGTCACACACACAGTCACACACACACACACACACACACACACACACACACACACACACACACACACACACACACACACACACACACACACACAGACACACACACACACAGACACACACACACACAGACACACACACACACAGACACACACAGACACACACAGACACACACACACAGTCACACACAGTCACACACACAGTCACACACACAGTCACACACAGACACACACACACACAGACACACACACACACACAGACACACACACACAGACACACACACACAGACACACACACACAGACACACACACACAGACACACACACACAGACACACACACACAGACACACACACACACACACACACACAGCACACACACACACAGACACACACACACAGACACACACACACACAGACACACACACACACACACACACCACAGACACACACACACAGACACACACACACACCGACACACACACACAGTCACACACACACACACAGACACACACAGTCACACACACAGTCACACACACAGTCACACACACAGTCACACACACAGTCACACACACAGTCACACAC
>NC_134485.1:149490985-149560985 GCF_040206685.1 Ascaphus truei | reverse complement strand
TATTCCAAAGCCAATTGCTGAGTGTTGAGTTACCCTGCCGGGAGTGAAAGAAATATTCCAGTGCAAAGAATGTTTTTTTTCTGCAAGTAAAAAAGTTTGCTTATGTATCTTGGGAGCAAAACAGACACCCAAAGTGTGGAGTGGGAATGCTATAATACCCAAAGATGAGACTGAAAATTACTGAACTCAAGCAGAAAACCACATTATTTGGTTGAAGCAGAGAGATTGGACCTAGCAAGTAAATGGTGTAAAGCAAACAGAAGTTTTTACCTAGCAACTACACATTCAGCATACCAATGAGATTAACCTAGCAAGTAAATGGTGTAAAGCAAATAGACTTTTTTACCTAGCAACTGCACATCTTGTATACCTGATGAGAGAAAATGCATGCACAGTACTGCTGATATTGTAAAACTTATCCAAGAAAGAAAAATTCTACAGAGATGCCTGTGAGCGCTACGACCTCTACAAGCAAAATATGCCTACCTGTAGGACTACCACAATTGGGGGTTCTAGCAAATACAGTGGCAACAGCTGCAATAGCACCTCCTGAGGTCAGGAAGAAAATTACACCTGATAGCCTAAAAATGGAGGACAAGATGCAGCGTTCCTGTAATGAACCCTACCCCAATAAAGAGGAAGACATCTCTTACGGGGAACCCAAACCGAGTCACACCCACAAAACACCCCAAGAATGGTGGGGGTGCCTGAACTCGGCACAAACAGAAAAGACCGCTCCCTTTGATGACGAATATCATCAGAACGTCCATCTACATATGGTGTCAGAAGTGAGATAAGAGGTGTCTTTGAAAGAACAGGAGCAGTGGATCACCGAATATTTCCATCAGCTATTACAGTTGCAAGAAAAGCCGGGTGGATCCAGTGACGCTGCTAAAATTTCAAATGAAGATGGAAACCCCAGTATCCCTGAAGGGACGGTGTCATCCAAATTAAAAAGGCGGAAAAAGAAAAGCGTTTCTTCACTTACCGTGGAAGGAACAGACACGTCCGCAGATCCTGTGGAGGAAATGGGGGGCCGAGTTGCCCTGCAGCCTAGAGAAAATGGAGAATTCGTCCCGTGGTTAACCGAATATCCAGAGGGCCCAAGGCAGAAGTTGTGTACCCCAAAGAAGTGTCTGTCCAGTGCCAACAGTGAGGAACCCTCAACCAACCATCCCAGGGAAGCGGAGCCGGAACCAGTGAGTAACGATCCCTTGACCAGCCCTCAAGATGCCCTGAAAAATGCCAGGCATGACTGTGATATGCTCTGTGAACAATTGAAACAAAAGGAAGATGGTAACACAGAGCTACAGAAAAATAACGTGAGGCTTGTAACAGGGGACGTATCCCTGTTCAGTAATGTGCCATTAATCTAGCAGTTTGGTAGTTAATTACTAAACACAACCTGCCTGATTAGATTGTTTACCAAAGCCTATCTGTTGAGACAGGAAGGGAACTCCTTAGCTCTGACTGAGAGCTGACCTTTGGAGCTGACCAGTCTTGAGCTCTGCACAGCAGAGCTGATTTCAAGACACAGGGAAAACTACTACACCTGAAGCTGAACCAGGAAGTGAGAAGATTTTCCCTCCTAGAAACAGATAAGACTTTTATTCTTAAGAGACTGCTTATATCTGCTTATTTCATGCTATATGTTTTTGGGCTGCGAGAAATGCTTGACTAAGGGAGATGTGAATTATTGCATAGTGTTTCACTAGAAATACTCCCAAGTGAATAGAAGCTTTGTTCCCCCCCCTGTGTTTGAATGGATTTCCTGATGAAAAGGAAAAGGCACAATAAAGCCTTATTATAATTTCACATTATAAACGTCTCCAAATTGTGTACCTCTGTGAACGTCCGTCTACATATGGTGTCAGAAGTGAGATAAGAGGTGTCTTTGAAGTTAAAAAGGACCGGAGATTTTTATGTGAAATTTTTTTGTTATGCTTTTTGCCTACAAACAGTCTAAAGAACTTGAAAAAAAAAAAAAAAAACCTCTCATGCAGCAGAGGCAGAGTTAAAGGGATACACACCACTGAAACCACACTGCACTGAAACTTACAAAAAACCAGAAGAGACTGCTGAAGTAGCTAAACCTTAATTTGCCTATCACAAAGTGTAATATGGTCATTAAGATAGGGGTTTTGCCTTTCAGCTATAGTCAGGGTTCAAGAAGTGAGTCAGCCCTTAAAAAGGGATAGGTGTTTGTTGTTTTCAAAAGTTTCGCTGAAGCAGTGAATACAGATGGTGACCCACGAGTGGTACTGATTTTGAAAATAAAGGTTGCCACACCGCATAGGACTACCAGCTGTGAATGGAGTATATGCAGAAAAGTTTGAAAATTGATACAAGACTGTGCTGAAGCAGGGGAATTTTTAGCAAACAAATGCTAATTGTAAAATTGCCCTATAGGGGGAAAAAGTGATTTCTGAACTGTGTAAAAGGTTTTTCAAAACCAATTGCTGAATGTTGAGTCACCCTGCCAGGAATGAAAGAAATAGTCTACGGCAAAGAATGTTTTTTTTCTGCAAGTAAAAAAGTCTGCCTATATATATCTTGGGAGCAAAAACAGACACCCAAAGTGTGAAGTGTGAAGTGTGAATGCCATAATACCCAAAGATGAGACTGAAAATTACTTAACTCAGGCAGAAAACCAAATTCTGTTGCTGAAGCGGGGAGATTGCACCCTGCAAGAAAATGGTGTAAAGCAAATAGACTTTTTTACCTAGCAACTGCACAACTTGTATACCTGATGAGAGAAAATGCATGCACAGTACTGCTGATATTGTAAAACTTATCAAAGAAAGAAAAAGACTACAGAGATGCCTGTGAGACCTATGACCTCTACAAGCAAAATATGCCCATCTGTAGGACTACCACAATTGGGGGTTCTAGCAAATACAGTGGCAACAGCTGCAATAGTGCCTCCTGAGGTCAGGAAGAAAATTACACCTGATAGCCTAAAAATGGAGGACAAGATGCAGCGTTCCTGTAATGAACCCTACCCCACGGAAGAGTGGCCCTTCCAGTCCAATAAAGAGGAAGACATCTCTTACGGGGAACCCGAACCGAGTCACACCCACAAAACACCCCAAGAATGGTGGGGGTGCCTGAACTCGGTACGAACAGAAAAGACCGCTCCCTTTGACGAATATGATCAACAGGAGACAGAGTGGGAGCAGCCGATAACCCAATATTTCTGTCAGCTAAAGCAACTGCAAGAAAAGCCTGGCGTACTGTTGCGGCAGCTTTTATTCTTACTAATCACCGGCTTTTACCTGGTTTGTTCCTGGAATGCCACACTGTTCACCTGGAGCATGCCGTGCTCCTTTTGCCGTCCCAGCCATGTCATGCCCGGCTGATGCGCGGTTGATGGGTTTATAGATAATGGTTCGGATTTAAATAGGCTGCAATGCTTCGCGTGTCCGCCAGATGGCAGAAATTCATGAATTGTAATGCGCCGAATCAGTAATGTGTCGGCTTGCAGGTGTTTCGTTTAAAAAAGATACTGTACCACAGTGTGCCATTGTAACTTGGTCTTGGCCTTGAGACTGAAGGAAGAGTTGCCAATATGTAGCAATTTAGGCTTTTCATATTAAAGAAAGACAAAGACCAGTTTCAGTTTGTGTTACACTATTCTCCAGAGACCCACCCGCCATGAGTGTTCAAGTGCAGCCTGCTTTCCAAAAACCTGACAGAAGTTACGCGTATTTGATATGGGCCGCGATTAATGCAACAGATTATAAGATGGCGACAGTTGCTCAAATTTATCAGTATTTTATTGAAAACTATGACTTTTACAAATTTTTGCCAACTCCTCATACGTGGAAGCGTGCAGTAAGGAAAAGGTTATGTAGTGACCTCTGTTTTCACCGTATTGAGCCCCAATTTGTTGGAGGGTATTGGTGTGTATCACCGGGTTTTTCCCATATCTATGATCATGGAGGCAGCAAAAGGCAAAGGGTCATGTTAAAACCAACTAAGAAGTTACAGTCGCTGCCAAGCAATGCACCAGCACCGGCTTCCAATGACGGTCCCACTGTCAGTGACAACCCTGAGCCTGAGGCTGAGCTGGATTGGGCGTGCAGTTTTGATGAAGCTTGCATGTACCTAAGCGATTTTCAGCCTCACCTGCTGACTACAGGTGGAGTAGTTCCGCTGCCAACTATCGACGTGGATGATGAAGAAAGCTGGACTGGCAGTGGACCGGCGCCGGCGCAAGCTGAATGGGAAATTCAATGGTGAGTACTGTCTTGTTGCCGTATTATTTTGGTGGGGCTGGCTGGGTACTTCTTTAGGGGGCTGACCATTACTGTACATTAAAACTTTTCTTTTTTTTTCCTCAGAAAAGAAAATGGCTAATGGGGGGATTTCGATGGATAATATTGTACTGTATGCTGATGTTTTCCGGCCGTACAGTATACTGTACTGTAGTGTGTAATAAACCCGAATAAATAAAAATATGCATTTATTCTACATGTTCAGTATCGTTTCATTATTTGTCTTTTACAGTATACTGTACAGTGGTATACAGTGCCTAACATTTATGGCCAAAAAGAATTGTATTCCTAGGTGCCCTAGAACAGAAGTTCCCACGCCAATTGCCCGTGAACTTGACCGCGGCTCTAAGTAGTTCCCACGCCAATTGCGCAAATATAATGTAAAATAACCCGTTCTGTGGGTCTGAGCGGGTTGAAATTTACCTGGTCCTCATGCGGGAGGACCCTTGCCATAGTGGCAAAATATCAGCCTTGCACGACACCCGGAACCGGAGATACCAAAAGAGAGTTTAAAAGCACATTACCAAAGTGGCTTTTTTTCTGCCATGCAAGTCAATGGCAGAAACCTGAACTTTAACATCACCCTGACTCCGTTTTGTTGCCACGAGAGGGTCGCAATTTGCCATGCAATCCTGCCGCAACTAGGACTACATGGTCACCGAATCCGAGCCCTCTAGGCCGAACAGAACCGGAGTTATGGGTTCCAGGTTTCTGCTCATTCTGACTTAGCCGGTTCAAAGCTTTCTCCGCCATTGCGCTCAATGGTAGGACCCTCCTCGCCGGCGTGACCCTTTCTCGCCGCCATTTTTGCTCGGACCCTGTTGGGGTCAAGTGAGGGGGTTCCTAACATCTAGGGGCAAAATGAATTTTATTTCTAGGTGCCCTAGAACAGAAGTTCCCACGCCAATTGACCTAGTTCCCACGCCAATTGCCGTAGTTCCTACGCCAATTGCGCGACCAGGCAGTAAAAAAACAGTGCAGCAAGCTTCTACATTTGTTACACTGGCAAAGGAGCAAATGGAAACAATGTGAGGCAATTCAACATGGTTTTTTATTGGTGGGGTCAGTACAAAAACATTTATTTACAAATACTGTACAATGTTGAAGCATTTTAAGTAACATTTCCTTTATTAAAGAAACCCAGTACTGTATATAGTACAGTACAGTGGGATGGTGTGCAACACTGTCAGTCAGACCTGCACCAGTTCAGTCCTAGAGGGCAGCAAACAGGGCAGGTTTTCAGGGCAACATTGAAAAACGTGCCTGTTTGCGGCCCTCAGGGACTGGAGTTGTGCATGTCCTGTGAAAAAAAACACACAACAACATCTCCTTTGTTTAAGTACAGCAGGTACTGTAGGGCAAAACATGTACAGTACAATACAGTTCAGCACAACAGTATGGTCTCACTGTCCTCCACATTGTCCATCCATGGCCGATTCCTTGCATGGCGCAAAACGCCATTAATGCAGTCTCTTACGCCTTTCATTACAGGATCTGTAACTGTATAAAAGCGCCGCAATTCTTCCACAATGTTTTTTCTTAAATTGGCAGGAAGGGCCTTTTTTTACGCGATTCCCATCGTAGTTCACTTTGAACACCCACTCGCAGTACAACGTGTAGGGAACATGGTGCTTAAAAATGATCAAGGCATACTTGTGGGGTGAACCAGCACTCATCACCCTATACTTCTCCCTAAGCGCCGAAGTCAGATTGCGCATGGTGATGTCGGGCACTGTTTCGATGCGAGCGGGTGTGGGTCTTTTGGGAGCGGGTGTGCTTGTGGCGATGGGCGATGGTAGGATGTCAGGGAGGAAGCTTTCCTCCGGTCGTGGTCGCTGTGTTGTCTCCTGGCGTGGTCTTGAAAGGGTTGTCATGTCCTCCACAACGGCATACATGTACACTACATCTTGTGGTGGAGGGGGCGCGCTTGGTGATGGAAGGGGGTCGAAGGTCCCATTCATCACATCCATGTCACCCTCCTGCTCCGGCGTCGGGGAAACAGGGGCATTAGCACCGAGCAAATAATGTATGCCAGCAATGTCAGCCTCTATCTTCTCCATCCGTTGATCCATCCGTTGATCCATCCGTTGCTCCATTTTTAGCATCCGTTGCTCCACATTTAACATTGTCTCCATAAGCAGATCTATCTTTGCCAGCACAATAGAATTCCCGGGGAGATCCACACTTATCCCATTCAGCATCCGGTCCAACAAGCTGCTTCTTGTGCATGGCGTCTGGATATCTGGGGGGATGGGTGCAATGGAGGATGAGATGGGGGTTCCATGGAGAGAAGCGGCATCGATGGAGAGTGGAGGAGGTGACCTGTGGATACCCGGTAGAGGAGGAGCGGTAGCGTCGAAGAGGGATGGAGAAGGTGACCTTTGGATTTCCGGGCGAGAAGCAGAGTCATCTAAGAGCAAAGGAGACAGTGACCCGTGGATTTCAGAGGCGTCAGCGTCGTCAGATGGAGCCGGAGAAGATGGGGGTGGAGAAGACGGGATGAAGATTTCCGGGACAGCTAAAGCAGAGTAGTCGAAGCATATGGGAGGAAGTGGTCTGCGGGTCCGATGGGTTGGCTGCCATTCGTTCTGCGTCGAGAGTACATCACCGTATATCTTCTTCACATAATGAGGCTTACGTCTAAGAAAACCCTTAACCTTTGGGGTCAGCAGAAGGTTTTCTTTATTGGCCTTAGCCTGTCGCTTTTGCCTTGGCATGGAAACGGCAACCGCCTTTCGCTTTTTCAGCATGACAGGTACGGCAGAGGTGAGTGGGTTCTTGCGTCTATAGAACCGGGGATGCTCCATGGAAGCAGGTGGCACAATGCAGTACAGTATCTGGACAAGGGCAAGTTCAGATAAAGATTATGGAGTGGTGGGCTATGCAAAGTGTGTGACCTTTTATGCATGGCGACCATGTACAGGTGTTGAAAGTGGGCGTACTCTAATGTGAGTCATTACCGTATAAATACACCATCCATTTTGTGGATTGACTGCACATAGAATACACATCGACTAAACATCGAATATACATTCTTGTGTTTGTATTTCTTTCTACTCGCAGCAATGCCTGTTAAAAAGATTTCAAAGGATCTCAGCATGCGAATTAAGGAGATGTACAGGAGCGGACACCGAATTGCTGCTATCCAACGCTGGTTAGCTACTTCTGACCTCGTTGTGCCATTAACCACCGTGAGCTATCATGCACAAGGAAAAAACAGAGACCGGAAAAAGGCACCAAGGGTAACTAACGCGTAAGTATATTTATAAAACTTAACAAAAAAAAAATATAGAAAACTGTACTGTACATCTACAGTACAGTTCTGTATCTACTGTAATACTGTTGTTATTTCTGTTGATTTATATTACAACATACTGTACAGTAGTTTGTCTATTTATATTTATAGTACAGCAGTATACATTTTTTGTATATTTCAATTAATCTTACAACGGTATATACTGAATAGGATGTACTGTATTTTTATATTTATATTAAAACAGTATATTTATTTTGTATATTTATATTTATAGTACAACAGTATATATATTTTGTCTATTTATATTTAATGTATATTACAACATTACATTTATATACATTTTATATTGCTGCATATTAATAAAACAATATCATTTCTTTACATTGTAGGGAGACAACTGTTCTGGTGGACAAAATAAGTGAGGAGAATGATGAGAGGAGTGAATTAAGGGTTAAAAACACTCTGCAGGAAAAGCACAATCTGACTGTATCCGAGAGCAGCATAAAGAAGATGAGACGCAGCATAGGATGGAAATATGGACGTGTGAGGTTAGTACTGGACAGTACAGGAGGTTAAAGTGTTGTTTCGCAAACTGTACTGCACTGTGCCGCAAACATGTTTTATTCCTTGTTATTTCAGAGTGTACCCCATGATACGGGACGCAAACAAAATCAAAAGAGTGCTCCAGGCCCAGGCATGGATCGACAGCAGGGAGACTTTCCAGGATTGCATCTTCACTGATGAGTCTATTGTGTCGCTGGAGAGATTTGCACGATTTGCGTTCCACAAAAAAGGCCTCTTATCTTTGAAGCCGCGGCCAAAACACCCTGTGAAGCTGCATGTGTGGGGGGCCATCTCTAGGCATGTACCGGGATGCATTGTCATCTTTGAAGGTAAAATTTATCAAATATAATGTCACCTAATGCACTGTACTTGACTAATGTTGCCTTACCGTATGCACTGTACTGTACTACACTGGCGACACAGTTTATTGCACTGCGGCCAGATCCGCAAGCCGGGAGATTTCCCGGCTTGCTAGTGGCCGCCCCTCGGCGTGCCGCGCGTCACCGACGCGCGGTCACGCGTCATCGGGAGCGTGCACCCCCTGCACGCGCGTCCAGGGCTCCCCGAGGGAGCCCTGGTGTCCCGCGATGTGGGGGACGGCGGCAGGGGGTTCCGGGGGACCCGGCGGACCCGGCAGCGGGAGGGAGAGCGCCCCGATCGGAGGGCGCTCTTCCGCTGCTTCGGCGCGCGCCCGTCACCCTCCGGCGCACGCCAGGCTACTGCTGAGGCCGAGAACGGGCAAATGCTCGAATAAACTCGGCCGCAGCAGTATTGTGCACTTTTCTTTTCTTGCTATAGGAATCATGAATAAAGCTTTCTTCCAAGACAACATTGTGCCCGAAATAGTTCAATACATCACACGCGACTTCCCCAATGGTCACCGCTTCTACCAGGACAACGATCCCAAGCACACTGCGTCAACGGCGCATATCCTTGAGCGCGGCATCAACTGGGTGAAGACGCCAGCGGAGTAAGTGCAGTAGACCGTGTCCCATTTTTGTTCCCCACTGTTTTTAGCTCTTAATCCAATTGTCCTTTCTTTCCAATGACAGGTCGCCAGACTTCAATCCGATCAAAATGGTCTGGCATCAGCTGAAGGACCATATCCGGAAAGTGGTGAAACCCGCCAAAAAGGATGAGTTGTTGAAAGGCATACTGAGTTTTTGGAAGGATGTACTCACCGTGGAACGCTGCAATAAATATATAGACCATATTGCCACTGTGTTGCCCATTGTCATCGCGCGTAATGGGCAAGCATCAGGAAAGTAGTACTGTGCTGTAGTATTGTAAGTACAGTATGTTACAGGTACTGCACCGACACACTTTATTCGAGCAAATACCCAGTATGTACCTGGCAGATACCTGGAATGCGCCACTCCTCACCTCTGACAAGCCCCGTTGTGTTTGCCTTCCCAGCCTGGGTTCATGCCTGGCTGACGGGCGGCTGATCTGTTAAATGATAATGATTAGGATTTAATAGGCTGCAATGCTTCGCGTGTCTACCAGATGGCATAAATTCATGAATTGTAATGCAGTATATATATATATATACTGTGCAGTTTTGCAGCCAGCGGGAATAAAATGCTTCAATCCCTGCCTGGAAAATACCTCAATGCACTCGGGCAGAAAACAGTCACAAACCTCAATACACCCGGGTATACCCGAATTCGTGGGACTAGCCGAGCTCGAATAAAGTGTGTCGCCAGTGTAAGTATGGCACAGATTTTTTTCTTTCCAGATAGTAAGAGTATACAGTAGTTAGTTTTTTCTTTACAGAGAGAGCTGCACCAGCCATCAGGTTACAGTACATAGAATTTAACAGTAGTCAGAGTATACAGTAGTTCCAGTACAGTATACAGTAGACTAGTTTGACAGTACTACAGTAACTGACTACTAACTGCCCCATTTTTTTTCTTTCCAGAGAAAGCTGCACCAGCCACCTACAGTAGTTCTGCCATAATCCAGTACAGTAACTGCACTAATTTTTGGTTTTCTTGTCGTTCCAGGAAAAACGGTGGCCTAGGGGGATGGGGGCGTTGCGTCCAGTCAAATCTGCTTGTACAGTCAAATGTACAGTATATAAACTGCAGCAATGATGTACACAAAACCTCTCCTCTCTCAATGAACTACTGTACTGCAGACAGAATGAGAAAAAGATAAAGACTAAAGAAAAAATTATTTTACTATACAGTATATACAGTATATTATACAGTACATTACAGTACTGTACTGTATACTGTATACTGTAGTATTAAATAATATTCGTATAAATGTGCATTACTCATGTTTCCCCATGTTTTACAAAGGTTTTCCAAATGGTTATCCAATTTCAAGCTGCCAAAATAACTTAATAAAGACTGCATTACTGTATGTATTATTCCTGATTATTTTTATATTTGTATTTTTTGGTTCCTGATAAAATAAAATAAATATTTATTCACTTTCCTGCGAATCATAATCATTGACAGCCACCCCTACAGTGCACCAATGAATTATTTTATTTATTTATAAAATATTTTACCAGGATTTATACCAGGATTTATATATTTTTATTTTAAAGATATTAAAGATTGTACTGTATTGTATTAAAAACATGTGACTGTAAACCATAGTGACTGACAAATATTTTCACACCCTGATGAAATATTGTATCAGTGTACTCTAAATTCTCACAGTGCTGTGCACATCAGATTTACATTTCAAATTCAAGAGGGGATTTTCGAAAGCATTACCGTTCAAACAACAGGCCTCTAAGGGTTGGGGAGGGGGATTGTGTGATTAGACGCAGGCGTGCTGAGTGTTTGTAGCTCGGCTATGGGCGGATTAAGAACACAATGGCAATATGCAGAAGATCAACGACCCAGTGGAGAGAGGGGGATGGTAGGCTATGGTGACTCAGCTGATTGACGCTTGGCTAGGGAGGGATTAAAAACTCTGGAGGTGTGTGGCTGAAATAGTTAACAGCACTGTAATTTCAAAAGGCAGTTCATCATAATAATTTGATGAATAAACCCCCAAAGACAACCCCCAAATACAGTACATAAAAAGCAAGTCACTTTAACTCCCTGTGCCCCATGCACCAAAAATGTTTTGTGGCAGAAGAATTTAATAAAGGCTGCAGAATGTATTATTGTGTGATGATGGTTAGAATTGCTGTGCACTTTAAATGTTACAACATTGTACAGTATTTGTAAATAAATGTTTTTCTACTGACTCCACCGGTAAAAGACCATGTTGAATTGCTTCACATTGTTTCCATTTGCTCCTTTGCCAGTGTAACAAATGTAGAGGCTTGCTGCACTGTTTTTTTACTGCCTGGTCGCGCAATTGGCGTAGGAACTACGGCAATTGGCGTGGGAACTAGGTCAATTGGCGTGGGAACTTCTGTTCTAGGGCACCTAGAAATAAAATTCATTTTGCCCCTAGATGTTAGGAACCCCCTCACTTGACCCCAACAGGGTCCGAGCAGTAATGGCGACGAGAAAGGTTCACGCCGGCGAGGAGGGTCCTACCATTGAGCGCAATGGCGGAGAAAGCTTTGAACCGGCTAAGTCAGAATGAGCAGAAACCTGGAACCCATAACTCCGGTTCTGTTCGGCCTAGAGGGCTCAGATTCGGTGACCATGTAGTCCTAGTTGCGGCAGGATTGCATGGCAAATTGCGACCCTCTCGTGGCAACAGAACAGAGTCAGGGTGATGTTAAAGTTCAGGTTTCTGCCATTGACTTGCATGGCAGAAAAAAAGCCACTTTGGTAATGTGCTTTTAAACTGTCTTTTGGTACCTCCGGTTCCGGGGGTCATGCAAGGCTGATATTTTGCCACTATGGCAAGGGTCCTCCCGCATGAGGACCAGGTAAATTTCAACCCACTCAGACCCACAGAATGGGTTATGTTACATTATACTTACTCTATATACAGGATTTATATATTTTTATTTTTAAAATATTAAAGAATGTACTGTATTGTATTAAAAACATGTGACTGTAAACCACTGTACAGTATACTGTAGAAGACAAATAATGAAACGATACTGAACATGTAGAATAAATGCATAGTTTTATTTATTCGGGTTTATTACACACTACAGTACAGTATACTGTACGGCCGGAAAACATCAGCATACAGTACAATATTATCCATCGAAATCCCCCCATTAGCCGTTTTCTTTTCTGAGGAAAAAAAATAAAAGTTTTAATGTACAGCCCCCTAAAGAATTACCCAGCCAGCCCCACCAAAATAATACGGCAACAAGACAGTACTCACCATAGAATTAAAATTCATTTTCCCCCAGATGTTAGGAACCCCCTCACTTCACCCCAACAGGGTCCGAGAATGTACAGTACTGTACTTTAAAATAAATTAAATATGCAATTTTACTATTACTGCGCGCGCACGCACGCACAGACAGTGTACTGTAGGTTGAACCGCGAAGGTATTAGACTTCAGAGACAACAGCTCGCAAACGCCCCCATGCGTTTTTACACGGCATTGCAGTATTGCAGCCAGCGGGAATAAAATGCTTAAATCACAGATGCGATAATAACGCTATACACCCCGGGAGAAAACGACACAAAACCGCACATCACCGGGATCTTCTGAAATTCGCGGAGCTAGCCAAGTAAGAATAAAGTTGGTCGCCACTGTATATAATGAAGCTGCTAAAATTTCAAATGAAGATGGAGACCCCAATATCCCTGAAGGAACGGTGGCATCCAAATCAAAAATTTCGGAAAAAGAAAAAGAAAAGCAGTTCTTCACTTACCGTGGAAAGAACAGACACGTCCGCAGATCCTGTGGAGGAAATGGGGGACCGAGTTGCCCGGCAGCCTAGAGAAAATGGAGAATTCGTCCCACGGTTAACTGAATATCCAGAGGGCCCAAGGCAGAAGTTGTGTGCCCCAAAGAAGTGTCTGTCCGGTGCCAACAGTGAGGAACCCTCAACCAGTCATCCCACGGAAGCGGAGCCGGAACCTGTGAGTGACGATCCCTTGGCCAGCCCTGAAGACGCCCTGAAAATTGCCAGGCATGACTGTGATCTGCTCTGTGAAGAATTAGGAAGAGAGAAAAAAAATAATGCTGAGCTACAGAAGACTGTGCTTGCAATTTACTCTGTGGCCAAAACCGAATTGGAGGATCTCAAGACTGAGCTAGATACTGCAAAGGCTACTATTTCCGCCATGGATGAAAAGCAGAGCCAATCGGATAAAATGTTTTTGTGCAGATCTCTCAGAAAAGGAAAGAAAAAAATGAGTGCAGTTAAGTGCTTATAATGGCATTGTGTACGGTAATAACTACTCAATATTGGACTATGCAGTTACTACTATCAAACTGCTGTATACTGGAACTAATTATACATTATAACTACTGTATAACTACTGTAAAATACATTGGAACAAGATTGGTAGTGCAGCTCTCTCTGAAAAGAAATAATGAGAAGTGCATGCTGTATACTGTAACAAAATCTGTGCCATACTTACCTGTATCATACTGTACTTGGTGTGCCTGTACTTGCCATACTACAGTACAGTACTGTACCATACTACCTTCCTGATGCATGCCCATTACGCTCTATGAAAATGGGCAACACAGTCACAATATGGTCGATATATTTATTACATCGTTCTACAGTGAGTACATCGTTCCAAAAACTCAGTATGCCATTCGCCAACTCATCCTTTTTTGAGGGTTTCACCACTTTTCGGATATGATTCTTCAGCTGATGCCAGACCATTTCTATAAGGTTGAAGTCTGGCGATCTGTCATTGGAGGGGGAAAAAATGAGAATTAGTTAAAGAGATACACGGTTACCGTACTTACTCCGTTGGCGTCTTTACCCAGTTGATACCGCAGGCAAGAATATGCGCAGTAGACGCAGTGTGCTTGGTCACCGTTTCTACCAGGACAACGATCCCATTTGGGAATTCACGTGTGATGTATTCCACAATCTCAGGCACTATTTTCTCTTGGGAAAAAAACTTTATTCATGATTCCTGTAACAAGAAAAGAAAAGTGCTCAAAATAATGCACACTACAGTAGTACAGTACAGTGCATAAGGCTACAGCATGTGACTTTGTGCATTATTTTACCATCAAAGATGACGATGCATCCTGGTCCACACCTAGAGATAGCACCCCACACATGCATCTTCACTGGGTGTTTTGGACGTGGCTTCATAGATTTGCGTCCTTTTTTGTGGAATGCAAAGGTGGCAAATCTCCCCAGCGATACAGTAGACTCGTCAGTAAAGATGCAATCCTGAAAAGTTTTGCCACTGTCGATCCATGCCTGTGTCTGGACCACTCTCTTGATCTTGTTGACGTCCCTTATCATAGGCTACGCTTTGTAATTTCAAGGAATAATTTTATAGGTACTGTACAGTTTCTTAAACCCCACTTTTACCTCCTGTACTGTCCAGTGCTAACCTCACACGTCCATATTTCCATCCAATTCTGCGTCTCATCTTCTTGATGCTGGTCTCTGATATGATAAGATTGTGATTTTTATGCACAGTGTCTTTGACCCTTAAGGCATACTTCTCATCATTCTCTTCACTTATTTGGTCAACCAGAAGAGTTGTCTCCCTACAGTATAAAGGAAAAACAACAATAGGTTACAGTAGGCCACAAGTACAGTACATCATTTATGCCCAGGCCTACAGTATGGCTAAATATATATAATACTGTACTGTATACTGTTGTTATATAAATATACAGCGATATAAGTAATAATAGATATAAATATATACATCTATACAGTAATATAGTCATATAAATATACAGCGATAACAATTATAATAGATATATATATATACTGTACACTGGCGACACACTTTATTCGAGCTCGGCTAGTCCCACGAATTCGGGTATACCCGGGTGTATTGAGGTTTGTGACTGTTTTCTGCCCGAGTGCATTCAGGTATTTTCCAGGCAGGGATTGAAGCATATTATTCCCGCTGGCTGCAATACTGCACAGTATATATATATATATACTGCATTACAATTCATGAATTTATGCCATCTGGTAGACACGCGAAGCATTGCAGCCTATTAAATCCTAATCATTATCATTTAACAGATCAGCCGCCCGTCAGCCAGGCATGAACCCAGGCTGGGAAGGCAAACGCAACGGGGCTTGTCAGAGGTGAGGAGCGGCGCATTCCAGGTATCTGCCAGGTACATACTGGGTATTTGCTCGAATAAAGTGTGTCGGTGCAGTATATAATATATTTATATAAATATACTGGTACTTTAGGTGTGTGTCATACTGTTTACAGTGTACTGAAATGGGGGGTTGTGAGTGCGTGATTCATAATGAATAATAATGAAGTGAGTTATAAATAAGGAAAGAGGTGCAACTCACTTTGAAATAGAATTGATTATAAGATTGCAAGAATGCAATTATGATAATTGAGGAAGGAGGTGCAACACAAATACAAATTGTACAGTACAGTATAAAGTATCTAATAATTGCTAGGTAAATGGTTCTGCTAAAAACAATAAGCCATCTAAACAATAAAAGTGCTATTGCAGTACTGCACGGTAAAGAACACATATTCAAAATACTTTACAGTACGTGTACTTACGCGGTAGTTATCGTTGCTGTCCTCGTGACTTTTTTGGTCTTACCGTGGGCATGATAGCTCACGGTGGTTGCTGGTACAACGAGGACAGAAGTACTTAACCAGCGTTGAATATCTGAAATTCGTTTGTCCTCTCGTGTACATCTCCTTTATTCTCATGGTGAGATCCTTAGAAATCTTTTTAACAGGCATCGCTGCATGTAGAATGAAATACAAGCACAAGAATGTATATTCAATGTTTAGTCGATGTGTATTCAATGTGCAGTGAATCCACTAAGTGGATGTTGTATTTATACGTTATTGAGTCACATTAGAGTACGCCCACTTTTAACACCTGCCCCTCTTCGCCATGCATAAAAGGTGACACACATTGCATAGCCTACCACTCGATGATCTGTATCTGAACTTGCCCTTTTCCAGATACTGCATTGTGCCATCTGCTCCCATGGATCAACCCCGATTCTACGGACGCACAAAACCGCTTTCTTCTGTCGTGCCGAAAAAGCGAAAGGCGGGAGCCATTTCCAAGCCAAGGCCAAAGCGACAGGCTAAGGCTAATAAAGAAAATTCCCTGACGACCCCAAATGCTAAGGCTTTTAAGAAGCCTTATTATATCAAGAAGACATTGGCTGATATACTGTATCCTTAAAGCAAAACAAATGGTAGCCAACCCATTGAACCGCCAGGACACATTCTCGTGCACTCCACGATGATGCTGCCGTTTCTCTCTCTAGGAACCTCCAGGAAACTTTCTCCTGCACTCCACGCTGGCGCTGCTCTCCCAGGAACCCACATTTCACCTTCTCCTTCACTCCTTGACAACGCTGCTGCTTCTCTCCGGGGAATCTACAGGACACATTCTCCTGCACCCGACGACGCTGCCGCTTCTCTCCAGGGAACCCCTACAGGTATCTCATCCGCTCCAAAACCCATCCACTGAGATGTCCACAGCACCCCATGCACAAGATCCAGCTCGTTAGACCGCCTGCTGAATAGGTTAAGTGTGAATATCCCTGAGGACTCTGGTATGCTGCTAAAGATAGATCTTCTTTTAGAGACCATGCAAAATATGGATCAACGGATGGAGAAGATGGATCAACGGATGGAGAAGATAGATAAGCGCATGGAGAAGATAGAGACAGACATAGCGGGGATACATAATTGGCTTGGAGTTCCTGCCCCTGTATGTCGGCCGCAGGAGCAGGAGGATGGGATGGATGGGACCTTCAACCTTCCATCACCAAGTGCACCCCCTCCCTCAGAAGAATATGTGTTCATGTATACCGTTGACGAGGATGACATGACAACCCCGTCAAGACCACGCCAGGAGACAAAGCGACTAAGACAGGAGGAGGAAAGCATCCTCGCTGACCACCTACCCTCGCCCGCCGCAACAAGCACACCCAATCCCAGAAGCACACCCACTCCCAGAAGCACACCCGCTCCCAGAATCCCACCCAAACACGCTTGCATTGAGACGGTGCCCGACATGATCTTGTGCGAGATGTCCCAGCCACTCAGGGAGAAGTATAGGTTTGCAAGTGGTGGTGTAGCCCAGAAACATGCCATGTACATTTTCAAGCACCACATGACCTTTGAGGTGTACTGCGGATGGGCCCACAATATAAATTACGAAGGGAATTGCATCAAAAGGGCTCTTCCTGAAAATTTAAGAAAGACTATTGTGGAGGAATTGCGGCGCTATTATTCCATTACAGATTATTTGATGAAAATCGTGAGAGACTCCATCAATGGCATTTTGCGGCATCAAGGCATCATCCCTGGAAGGACTCACTGCTGGGGATCAAATTCGCTGCGTGATTCATTTTTGACTTGTTGATTGTTTTAAATTGTATTCCTAAATAAATGTTTTGACTTGCTGTACTTCAATAAAAAATATGTTGTTTGTTTTAAATTGCATTCCTAAATAAATGTTTTTACTTGCACCATGCAGTACACCTGTAAATGTTTTGACTTGCTGTACTTCAATAAAAAAAAATGTTTGTTTTAAATTGCATTCATAAATAAATGTTTTTACCTACAGTACACCATAAATGTTTTTTGACTTACTCCACCAATAAAAAAAATGTTGATTGTTTTAGATTGTTTCATTGTGTCTCCTTTTATAACAAAATACAGTATTTCTAGAACATACTGTACAGTACAGTTCCATGAGGCATACTGTACAGTAATGTACTGTATACTGTAGGCATGCGCATTACATCAAAAAAGTATTAAAACAATACATACTGTACTGTACGGGTATAGAATACACACTGTAATACATGTAGAATAAATGCATACTTTTTATTTTTCGGGTTTATTATACAGTACAGTATGTAAAAAATTATTGTATACTGTATAAAAAAAAACAGCATACTGTTTCAGGTTTTCTATAAAGCTCACAGTTATTCAATCCTAAACCATAAAAATGGCACTGCCACTAAATTGTTGCCTCCGGATTCAGCAATGTGCAGATTCAGCAATCCATCGAAATCCCTCCATTTGCCGTTCTCCGCCTGATGACAAAATTTATTTTCTGAGGAAAAATAAAAGTATTACTGTAATGGTTGGTTCAAATTAGTCAGTCCCCACAGTCCCCTCGATCAGTCCCAACAATAATTTTGTCGGGGGGTGTCTCTTGTTCACATACACGCATGCGCCTAGATGTGATGACACGCATATGCGTTTCAACAAGATTCCAATGCGCATGCGCCTAGCTGTCCACCAATTGCTCAGTATCTATTGTAGAAGCTGCTCAGCCAATGATATTGCTGGACTTCATTTTCGTGAATTGTGACTAAAATAATAGAACTAAATAACCATAAGCAAAGCGATTGATTACAGGAGAATCGCTTGACTGTGCATTGATATTGATATGTTAAAAAAAGAATAAAATACGGCAGCTGTACTCACCATAAACTTTGCCAATCGGTTGGCGCCGGGCCATTGCCAGTCCCGTATTCTTGATTATACACGTAGTTGACAGGTGATAGCGGGCCTGCTACACCTGTAGCTGACAGCTGATGAGGCTGGAAATCATTTTGGTACATGCAAGCTTGCTGGTATCTGTACTTGAAATCCTGCTTAGGCTGCAGGTATCCAGGTGGGGACAGACTGCAAGGGTTGCCGGTCACCAGCTTTTCACTGACGGTCGGACAGTTATTGGAAGCCGGTGCTGACGCTGGCGCTGGCGTATTGCTTGCCTGGGACTGACGATTCTTTGTTGGTTTTACCATGACCTTTCGCCTTGTTAAGTCTCCATGATCAAAGATACTGGAAAATTCAGGTGCAACACACCAATACCCTCCTCTAACACCGGATGCGGGATCAATAAGAAAAAAACACGGATCGATACATAGCTTTTTCCTTATTGCACGCTTCCACACACGAGCATCTGGTGAAAATTTGTAAAAGTCATAATTTTCGATAAAATATTGATAAATATGACCAACTGTGGCCATCTTATCATCTGCTGCACTGATTACTGACCATATTAAATAAGCGTATGTTATGTCAGGTTTTTTGAACACGGACTGCAGAGTTGTACTCATCTCTGGACCTCTCTGGACAATAGAACAACAGACACTTAGCATTACGTTTTAATATGAAACGCCTAAGTAGATACAGTGTTGTAACTTCTTCAGTACCAAGGTCAATTCACAATGGACCACTGTGGTATTTTTTAAACACCTGCAAGTCGACACATTACTGAAGCGCATGTACGTTAGAATTCATTACAATTCATGAATATCTGCCAACTGGCGATACGCGAAGAATTGCAACCAATAAAATTCGAACCATTATCATTAAACAGATCAAGCGCGGGTGAGCGCAGGTGATTGCCGGCATGAATGCGGCATGAATACAGCATGAACGCGGTCAGGCGCGTGGCATTCTGAAAAAGTCACCGGAAAATAACCGAGATGTGTTAAAATAAAAGCGGCCGCGTCTGTAGTTAAAATAAAATGAAAGCAGTACGATTGTATATTAGAGATGCGCATAAGGAGGGACCGCTTCTGTCTGCTCTCAATTCACCGCTCTTAGACTCCTGCAGCCCGGTAGAATCAACGCAGTGGGAGTCCCATTCAGAAGCAGGGAACCCCGCTGCATTAATCCTGATGGGCAATTAGTGTGGCCGTGGGGAAGCTGAAAGCAGGCAGTGGTCAGGCAGCTTTCATCTGTGGTTTCCGGTTCGAAAACTTGACAATATATGACTGCATCAGTACCACAGTCATAATAATGGAATGTTTGGGATTCATAGTGCGTATAATGCATAGGAACACTGTTGGATTGTTGAATCTTTTCATGTGGTTTGTGTTGTACATTACTGCATGACGTGTCATGTGCATTGCTGTTAGTTGTTAGTGAAGCCCTCTGTGTGCTGAACGTTCTGCAATTTTGATCAACATCTGATCTCTAAAATACACTAGAGAGGCCTACATATTTGCCTGTACGGCCACTTCTGAAACCCTGTTAGCGATCCTCCAGATCTCCACCAGACTTTTTCATACCCTATCTACCTATGTATCATCCTCACTAATCAAATGAGAATGCATTTGTAACTATCACTGCCAAATTGTGTTTATCTAAACCCCTGGAATGTCTGTCTGGGCCAGCCACGCCATCCAAACTTTTAGAAAATTGACGGCAATGTCTTTAATCAAACTTTGTTAATTTTTCCATCTGGCAAACAAACAAAATTCTGTTCCTAATCTTGGGGATTGGTGAATTTCGGATTGTTTCCACAGTGCTGCGATCTCGCATCTCGTTGTTATTGCAAAATGGGCAATCAATTTATTACCAGCTTTGAAGAGACCCGGCAATGGTCTGTTCAGAAGGAACAGGCACGGTTCTGTAGGAATTGTAAGATCAAAAATCCTCTGAATCCAATTTCTAATTTCCTCCCAGATCTGAGTGATCTGAGGACAAGACTACAGCATGTGTAACAGGTCTGCCGATACTCCACATTGTCTCGGGCACAACAGGGAGTATCCCTGGACAAACCTTGATAATTTGAGTGGGGAGAGAGACCACCTCATTAAAACTTTATATGCATTCTCTTTCAATGTTGTGCATATCAAACTCTTGGCTACCTCCGTAACTATTGCCGTGTCAGGGTCTCCTAGACCTCCTGCCTAGCCATAGTTCTTCTTTGTCCACTGGGTGTGCTGCTGCCTTCTGTGTGCTCTGGGGTTCCTCTGTCTGTATTCTTATTGCTCCTGTCTCTGTCCTTTATAGCCTCTGCTTCCTGTTTGTTGATTGCATTAGTTTCAAGTCAGACTCCTATGCACATGCCTCTGTCTTTGATCCTGATCTGTTCCTGTACCTGTATTTGATTCTGTTCACAGTAAAGGCCCTTGCTGGTAATCTGGCTTGTCCGTGTTTGTTCCCTGGTCTCAGTCCCTGCTCCCCTTTCTCAGTCCCTGCTCCCAGACCTGTCCCTGCTCCCCTGTCCTGTTCCAGTCTCCTCGTTGCCGACCTCTGCTTGTTACCTAACTGCGCTATCTGCCGCCTGCCTCGGACCTCTGCTTGTTACCTGACTGCGCTATCTGCCGCCTGCCTCCGACCTCTGATTGTGACCCCTACTACGCTCCTGCTGTTCCGGCCACCGAGATCCTACCCGCTACAGGAGTCTCCCGTGACAGAAAAGAAAGGCCACTTCTGGACCTTGCTGGAACAGATTCTTCTTCTGTCTGCACCCTTTCCTGCCTGCTGCAGCAGACCACATCCGCATGGTTGAAGATAAGTACTTTTGTTTCTTTTTTGAAATCCCAGTTGGGATCTTTAAGGTTTTTGTTGTTGCTGCTAAGTGTTCTGCAAGAATTATTGCGTTCATAAAGAAAAAACATTTTTGCTGAGACTAGAACTGTTGCTGCAGAGACTAGTGCACCTTTCATTGAGGTTTTTTCTTTTGTGCAGTGCCTGGGTTAACCCTTGCAGTACCTGTTGCCACCTTTTTGGACTGTGACTTTCATTCCCTGGACAAGGCTTGTCTCTGCATCCCTGGTTGGACCACTGCTTTTCACAGGGTTCCCATTTCAAAAGACAAGAGTGCTTCCATTATTTTGTTACTGCATGCTGTGATTTTTCCTGCAATCTGTAGTTCTTCCTATGATTGGTTCTAAGGTTTCAGGTTTACCTGCAAGTTCCCTTAAAGTTTGTTTCTCTGCAACCTGTGATATCCCTACGCCTGATATCAAAAGTTTCAGATTTAACTGCAGGGTTCTCTGTCTGATATTCCTATGTCTGATGTCAAAAGTTTCAGATCTAACTGCAAGTTTTCTCTGTATTAGTTTCCTGCTGTCTATGATATTTCTATGCCTGATTTCTAAAGATTCAGATTTAACTGCAGGTTTTCTGTCTATATGATATCCCTACGCCTGATGTCTAAAGATTCAGATTTAACTACAGGTTTCTCTGTTTATGTTTTTTTCCCCTTGCATTTATGATATCTCCGTGACTGATGCTAAGGTCTCAAAAGGTCAGCGCTCCTATCTTGTGTCTCTCTGTGTCTAATATTCCTGTTGTTCATTCTTATGCTTCTGCTATAAAGACACATTTCCTCTTTACTGGTTTCTTGGGAAGTGTGGTTTCCCCATGTCTGAAATGATGGCTCCCACTCAAAAATCTGTCTTTAGCAGTAAATATGAACACAGTACAGTGGCGACACACTTTATTCTCGCTCGGCTAGTCCCGCAAATTCGGGTATACCCGGGTGTATTCAGGTTTGTGATCGTTTTCTGCCAGATGCATTGCGTTATTTTCCCGGCAGGGATTTAAGCATTTTATTCCGGCTGGCTGCAATACTGCAATGCCGTGTAAAAACACATGGGGGCGCTTGCGAGCTGTTCTCTTTGAAGCCGTCCCCTATAATGAATTGTAATGCAGTATATATACTGTATATGTATATATATATATATATATATATATATATATATATATATATATATATATATATATATATATATATATACTGTATAACAACAACCCCTATAACCCCTAACATACAGTACTGTACACATACAGTACTGTATATGCGCATACATAAATGATACTACTGTATGGGCGGCGGGGGCGAGATGTGTTTGCAGCAGAGAGAGATCCGCTGCTCTCTCTCTGCGCAAACATCAGCACATTAAAAATTATTTTAAATACATTTTTATTGATAGTGTAGATGTGCAGGGGGTTTCCGGAGCTGAACCGCACTGGTTTCAGGTCGGGGGACCCCCTGCTTCCCGAGATACAGCCCCCTTTATGAGGTTCCGGTATCCCTCTGCTTGGTTTAAAGGTCCCGATCACGTTATCGCGGCCTGTAAACCAAGCAGAGCAGAGGGATACCGGCACCCCCTAAAGGGGCCTGTATCTCGGGGAGCAGGGGGTCCCCAGACCTAAAACTAGTGCGGTTCTGCTCCGGAGACCCTCTGCACATGTACAGTATAAATAAAACACATATATACAGTAAATAAACACTCGTTCTTTACCTTAGCGGCTATGCGCTATGGTAAAGAAGCAGCATTTCTGTATTTTAATAATATTGTACAGTGAGCAGGGGGTTCCCTGAGCCAGAAATTAATGCTCAGGGACCCCCCCTCCTCCTGCTCAATATTATTAAAAATACAGAAATGCTGCTTCATTACCATAGCGGATAGCCGCTAAGACAATGAAGGGGTTAACCCATCGTGCCCGCTTTATTGTGGGTAGTGGGGATGGGTGAGGGGGGTATTTGGCCCTTGGTGTGAGTTTAGGACTTGCGGGGGGGTTGCGGGTGCACTTAACCCCTTCACGACCGTAGCAGTTAATACCGCTGCGGTCATGAAGAGGTTAAGCCCTCCCGCTACCCCCCGCAAGCCCTAAACAAGCACCGTTGGGGCTAATACTCCATTCACCCACCCCCGCTACCCACAATAAAAAAAAACTCACACACAGCAGCCGCCAAAAAATAAATAAATAAATCTAAATAAATAAATAAATGACAATAAATACATTTGAAATACATTTTTATTGATAGTGTAGATGTGCAGGGGGTCTCCGGAGCTGAACCGCGTTGGTTTCAGGTCTGGGGACCCCCTGCTCCCCGAGATACAGCCCCCTTTATGAGGTGCCGGTATCCCTCTGCTTGGTTTAAAGGTCCCGATCACGTGATCGCGGCCTGTAAACCAAGCAGAGCAGAGGGATACCGGCACCCCCTAAAGGGGCCTGTATCTCGGGGAGCAGGGGGTCCCCAGACCTGAAACCAACGCGGTTCTGCTCCGGAGACCCTCTGCACATGTACAGTATAAATAAAACACATATATAAATAAACACTCGTTCTTTACCTTAGCGGCTATGCGTTATGGTAAAGAAGCAGCATTTCTGTATTTTAATAATATTGTACAGTGAGCAGGGGGTACCCTGAGCCAGAAATCTAAACTCAGGGGACCCCCTGCTCCTGCTCAATATTATTAAAAATACAGAAATGCTGCTTCATTACCATAGCGGATAGCCGCTAAGGCAATGAAGGGGTTAACTCACCGTGCCTGCTTTATTGTGGGTAGCGGGGGGTACAGTATTAGGCCCTTGGTGTGAGTTTAGGGCTTGCGCGGGGGTTGCGGGTGCACTTAACCCCTTCACGGCCGTAGCAGTTAATACCGCTACGGTCATGAAGGGGTTAAGCCCTCCCCTACAGTATTCTCTCTTTTAAACTTCCCTGCCTTCACTGTAATCTATGTGAAACCCCCTCCCCTATTCTCTCTCTTTTAAACTTCCCTGCCTTCACTGTAATCTATGTAAACCCCCCTCCCCTATTCTCTCCTATTGTGTGCGTTAAGCTTCCCTGCAATCTATGTAAAAAAAACCTCCCCCTATTGTGTGTTAAATCTCCCTGGCCTGTGTTTCTGAGTGCAGTGTACTGTATGTAAATGTGGGGAGGGGGAAGGGGTTTATAAATGTGAGTTTATAAATAAAATAAAGAATATTATTTCTAGGGGCCCTAGAACAGAAGTTCCCACGCCAATTGCGTGCTCATTGCTCTTTTTTTACAATGTTGCTGGTCTTGCGGCTTTGCAGTCTGGCAGCAAAAAGCAGTTTGTAGTACTGAGTGTGAGATAAATTAACCAGTTCTTTTATTGCTGAAGTCGCCACAAAAAACTTTTATTTACAAATACAGTACAATACAATGGTGAAACATTTCAAGTGAACAGCAATTTGAAAACATCAACACACAATAATATATACAGTACAGTACTGTATGATTATTTATTTATAATACAGTATACAGCTCTGTACTGTATATGCAGTATACATCATACTGTACTGTATTTGGGGCTTGTCTTTGGGGGTTTATTCATGCAATTATTAGGGTGACCTGCCTGCGTTTGGAAATACTGTGACAGTACAGTCCCAGCTATTTCAGCCACCCCATCCCCTCCCTTAGAGTTTTAAATCCTTCCCTGGCCAAGCGTCAATGGGCTGGCTCATTCAACCCTAATCTAATCATTGTGTTGTTAATCTGCCCCTGGGCGGGCTACTGTAACAAGATTCAGCAAGAGGCCAGCGTCTGATCCCAGCATCCCCCTCCAACAACCCAACACTTAGAGGCCTGAGGCCTGCCTGCTTTGTAAAAAGATTCAGCAGGAGGCCAGCGTCTGATCCCAGCATCCCCCTCCAACAACCCAACCCTTAGAGGCCTGAGGCCTGCCTGCTTTGTAAAAAGATTCAGCAGGAGGCCAGCGTCTGATCCCAGCATCCCCCTCCAACAACCCAACACTTAGAGGCCTGAGGCCTGCCTGCTTTGGAAAAAGATTCACTTCTTCTAAATTAAATACAGTACATTCTCTAATACCTTTGGAATAAAAATATACAGTATATACAGTAATGTGAAATAATCCGTTCTGTGGGTCTGAGCGGGTTGAAAGTCACCACGTCCTCATACAGTACATTCTCGAATACCTTTAGAATAAAAATATATAAATATACAGTATAAATATTGTACAGTATAATGTTAACCCGTCCTGTTCTTTTTTCCTTCATAACAGTATCCTCATTGTGTCTGCGGTACAGTAGTTCATTGAGAGAGGAGAGGTTTTGTGTACATCATTACTGCTGTTTATATACTGTACATTTGACTGCACAAGCAGATTTGACGGGACACAACGCCCCCCTCCCCCTTGGGCACCCTTTTTTCTGGAACGACAAGAAAACAAAAACTTAGTTCAGTTACTGTACTGCAGAGTACTGTATGTGCATACTGTACTGTATTATGGCAGAACTACTGTAGGTGGCTGGTGCAGCTTTCTCTGTAAAGAAAAAAATGGAGCAGTTAGTAGGCAGTTACTGTAGTACTGTCAAACTACTGTATACTGGAACTACTGTATACTCTGACTAGTACTGTACTGTAACCGCTGGTGCCATGGCTATGTACTGTAACCTTATGGCTGCTGCTGCTGTCTCTGAAAAGAAAAAATCTGTGCCATACTTACCTGTATCATACTGTGCTTACAATACTACAGCACTCTACTACTTTCCTGATGCTTGCCCATTGCGCGCGATGACAATGGGCAACACTGTGGCAATATGGTCTATATATTTATTGCATCGTTCCACGGTGAGAACATCGTTCCAAAAACTCAGTATGGCTTTGAACAACTCGTCCTTTTTGGAGGGTTTCGCCACTTTACGGATATGTTCCTTGAGCTGATGTCAGACCATTTCGATCGGATTGAAGTCTGGCGATCTGTGATTGGAAAGAAAGGACAATTGGTTTAAGAGCAAAAACAGTGGGGAACAAAAATGGGACACGGTCTACTGCACTTACTCCGCTGGCGTCTTCACCCAGTTGATGCCGCGCTCAAGGATATGCGCCGTCGACGCGGTGTGCTTGGGATCGTTGTCCTGGTAGAAGCGGTGACCATTGGGAAAGTCGCGTCTGATGTATCGCACTTTCGCGGGCACAATGTTGTCTTGGAAGAAAGCTTTATTCATGATTCCTATAGCAAGAAAAGAAAAGTGCTCAATAGTACAGTACAGTGCATACGGTAAGGCAACACTAGTCAAGTACAGTGCATTAGGCGGCATTATATTTGAGAAATTGTACCTTCAAAGATGACAATGCCTCCCGGTCCACGCCTAGAGATGGCACCCCACACATGCAGCTTCACAGGGTGTTTTGGCCGCGGCTTTAAAGATAAGCGACTTTTTTTGTGCAACGCAAATCTTGCAAATCTCTCCAGCAACACAGTAGACTCATCAGTGAAGATGCAATCCTGGAAAGTCTCACCGCTGTCGATCCATGCCTGGGCCTGGAGCACTCTTTTGATTTTGTTTGCGTCCCGTATCATGGGGTACGCTCTGTAATGACAATGAATAAAAAAAATTTGCGTCACAGCGCAGTACAGTTTGCAAAACAACACTTTTACTTTACAGTACCTCCTGTTCTGTCCTGTACTAACCTCACACGTCCATATTTCCATCCAATTATGCATCTCATCTTCTTTATGCTGCTCTCGGATACAGTCAGATTGTGCTTTTCCTGCAGAGTGTTTTTAACCCTTAATGCACTTCTCTCATCATTCTCCTCGCTTATTCTGTCCACCAGAAGAGTAGTCTCCCTACAATGCAAAGAAATTATATTGTTTTATTAATATGCAGCAATATAAAATGTATACTGTATACTGTACATGTAATGTTGTAATATACAGTAAATATAAATATACAAAAAATGTATACTGCTGTACTATAAATATAAATAGACAAAATATACAGTACTGTATACAGTACTGTTGTAATATAAATATACTATATAAATATACTGTTGTTATATCATAATAAATACACATCATATACTGTACTGTATATTCCGTTGTAAGATGAATTGCAATATACCAAAAGTGTATACTGCTGCACAAAAAATATAAATTGACCACAAATACAGTATATACTGTTGTAATATAAATATACTATACAAATATACTGTTGTTATATCATAATAAATATACATCATATATATTCCGTTGTAAGATGAATTGCAATATACCAAAAGTGTATACTGCTGCACAAAAAATATAAATTGACCACAAATACAGTATATACTGTTGTAATATAAATATACTATATAAATATACTGTTGTTATATCATAATAAATATACATCATATATATTCCGTTGTAAGATGAATTGCAATATACCAAAAGTGTATACTGCTGCACAAAAAATATAAATTGACCACAAATACAGTATATACTGTTGTAATATAAATATACTATATAAATATACTGTTGTTATATCATAATAAATACACATCATATACTGTACTGTATATTCCGTTGTAAGATGAATTGCAATATACCAAAAGTGTATACTGCTGCACAAAAAATATAAATTGACCACAAATACAGTATATACTGTTGTAATATAAATATACTATATAAATATACTGTTGTTATATCATAATAAATATACATCATATATATTCCGTTGTAAGATGAATTGCAATATACCAAAAGTGTATACTGCTGCACAAAAAATATAAATTGACCACAAATACAGTATATACTGTTGTAATATAAATATACTATATAAATATACTGTTGTTATATCATAATAAATATACATCATATATATTCCGTTGTAAGATGAATTGCAATATACCAAAAGTGTATACTGCTGCACAAAAAATATAAATTGACCACAAATACAGTATATACTGTTGTAATATAAATATACTATATAAATATACTGTTGTTATATCATAATAAATATACATCATATATATTCCGTTGTAAGATAAATTGCAATATACCAAAAGTGTATACTGCTGCACAAAAAATATAGATGTACAGTACAGTTTTCTATATTTTTTTTTGTTAAGTTTTATAAATATACTTACGCGTTAGTTACCCTTGGTGCCTTTTTGCGGTCTCTGTTTTTTCCTTGTGCATGATAGCACACGGTGTTTGATGGCACAACGAGGCCAGAAGCAGCTAACCAGCGTTGGATATCAGCAATTCGGTTTCCGCTCGTGTACATCGCCTTAATTCTCATGCTGATATCCTTTGAAATCTTCTTAACAGGCATTGCTGCGAGTAGAAAGAAATACAAACACAAGAATGTGTATTCGATGTTTAGTCGATGTGTATTCTATGTGCAGTGAATCCACAAAATGGATGGTGTATTTATACGTTAATGACTCACATTACAGTACGCCCACTATCAACACCTGTACCTGGCCGCCATGCATAAAAGGTCACACACTTTGCATAGCCCACCACTCCAGGATCTTTATCTGAGCTTGCCCTTGTTCAGATACTGTACTGCATTGTGCTATCTACTTCCATGGAGCATCCCCGGTTCTATGGATGCAAGAACACACTCACCTCTGCCGAGCCTGCCACGCTGAAAAAGCGAAAGGCAGCAGCCGTTTCCACGCCAAGGACAAAGCGACAGGCTAAGGCCAATAAAGAAAACCTTCTGCTGACCCCAAAGGCTAAGGGTTTTCCTAGACGTAAACCTCATTATGTGAAGAAGATATACGGTAATGTGCTCTGTACGCAAGACGAATGGCAGCCATCCCACCGAATCAGCAGACCACTTCCTCCCGTATGCTTCAACGACTCTGCTGTAGCTGTCCCGGAAATCTTCAGCCCGGCTTCTCCACCCCCATCATGTCCGGTTCCATCCGAAGATGCTGCCGCCTCTGAAATCCACGGGTCACCGTCTCCTTTGCTCTTGGACGACTCTGCTTCTCGCCCGGAAATCCAACGGTCACCTTCTCCATCCCTCTTTGACGACGCTGCCGCTTCTCCTGTACCGGGTATCCCCAGGCCACCTCCTGCACTCTCCATCGCTGCCGCTTCTCCTGTACCGGGTATCCCCAGGCCACCTCCTCCACTCTCCATCGATGCCGCTTCTCTCCATGCAACCCCCATCTCATCCTCCTTTGCACCCATCCCCCCAGATCTCCAGATGCCATGCACAAGCAGCTCATTAGACCGGATCCTGAATGGGATAAGTGTGGATCTCCCCGGGAATTCTATTGTGCTGGCAAAGCTAGATCTGCTTCTGGAGTCGGTGCAACATGTGGAGCAACGGATGGACAAGATAGAGGCTGACATAGCGGGTATACATCGTTTGCTCGGTGTTAATGCCCCTGTTTCCCCGACGCCGGAACAGGGGGGTGACATGGATGTGATGAATGGGAGCATCGACCCCCTTCCATCCACCAAGCGCACCCCCCCACCAGAAGATGTAATGTACATGTACATTGAGGAGGACATGACAACCCCGTCAAGACCATGCCAGGATACAACCCGGCGACCACGACCAGAGGAAAGCTTCCTCCCAGACACCCTACCATCGCCCATCGCCTAGTGTACACCCGCTCCCAAAAGACCTCCTACACCCGCTCGCATCGAAACAGTGCCCGACATCAGCCTGCGCGATCTGACAGCGGCGCTTAGGGAGAAGTATAGGGTGATGAGTGCTGGTGTACCCCACAAGTATGCCTTGATCATTTTTAAGCACCATGTTCCCTACTCGTTTTACTGCGAGTGGGTGTTCAAAGTGAACTACGAAGAAAATCGCCAAAAAAAGGCCCTTCCTGCCAATTTAAGGAAAAACATTGTGGAAGAAATGCGGCGCTTTTATGCAGTTACAGATCCTGTAATGAGAGGCGTTAGAGACTGCATTAATGGTGTTTTGCGCCATGCAAGGAATCGGCCATGGACGGACAATTTGGAGGACGTTCAGTGAGACCATACAGTACTGTTGTGCTGAACTGTATTGTGCTGTACAGTACTGTACATGTTTTGCCCTACAGTTCCTGCTGTACTTAAACAAAGGATACTGTACTGTATGTTGTTTTGTGTTGCACGGTTTTCAATGTGGCCCTGAAAACCTGCCCTGTTTGCTGCCCTCTTCTAGGACTGAGCTGGTTGCGCACCATCCCACTGTAGAAGCATTTAATAAAGGCTGCAGTTTTGCACTGTACAGTACTGTATGTATTATTGTGTATTGATGTTTTCAATTGCTGTTCACTTGAAATGTTTCACCATTGTATTGTACTGTATTTGTAAATAAAAGTTTTTTGTGGCGACTTCAGCAATAAAAGAACTGGTTAATTTATCTCACACTCAGTACTACAAACTGCTTTTTGCTGCCAGACTGCAAAGCCGCAAGACCAGCAACATTGTAAAAAAAGAGCAATGAGCGCGCAATTGGCGTGGGAACTTCTGTTCTAGGGCCCCTAGAAATAATATTCTTTATTTTATTTATAAACTCACATTTATAAACCCCTTCACCCACCCCCGCTACCCACAATAAAAAATAATCACACACAGCATCCCCGCAATAAATAAATTCATGACTATAAATAAATACATTTGAAATACATTTTTATTTATAGTGTAGATGTGCAGGGGGTCTCGGGAGCTGAACCGCACTGGTTTCAGGTCGGGGGACCCCCTGCCCCCCGGGATACAGACCCCTTTATGAGGTGCCGGTATCCCTCTGCGTTAAAGGCCCCGATCACGTGACCGCGGCCTGTTAAACCAAGGAGAGGGATACCGGCACCCCCTAAAGGGGCCTGTATCTCGGGGAGCAGGGGTCCCCAGACCTAAAACCACAGCGGTTCTGCTACGGAGACCCTCTGCACATCTACTGTACACTGTGAATAAAACACACACATCATTAAAGAATCATTCATTGCCTTAGCGGCTATCCGCTATGGTAATGAAGCAGCATTTCTGTATTTTTAATAATATTGTACAGTGAGCAGGGGGTTCCCTGAGCCAGAAATCTAAACTCAGGGGGCCCCCTGCTCCTGCTCAATATTATTAAAAGTACAGAAATGATGCTTCATTACCTTAGCGTATAGCCGCGAAGGTAATGAAGGGGTTAAGGCATAATAACCAATAACTACATTCAATACACTACCCACTACCCATGGCAACCTCCGCTGCTGCTGCTGTAAGACAGAGAAAACAATTAACACTTTCAAAGTAATGTCCCCTAAGCCCTTAATCACCATAGCGGTTATTAACCGCTACAGTCATGAAGGGGTTAACCCACCCTCACCCACCACTCGGGATGCCTACATACCCTCCCACACTAACCCCCCCCGTGAGGCCTAACCACCCAGTCAGTACCCACAAGGGAGGCCTACCCAAATACCGTAATCCATCTTCATCTGTATTCTTCTTTCTTCTATCTCCTTCCGGGCGGGGCAGGGCGTGGTCTTCTTTCCATCATCGGCCACACCCTTGTCTTTTTTCTTCTCCGGAGGTCCTTCCTCCGCGGCGTCTGGCTTCAAAATGAGACGACATAGGCTTTTAAAGGCCTATGACGTCACATTTTGCGTCATGGTTCCCACGGTCCTGATTGGGCCGTGAAAACCATGTGTTTTGGCCGACAAAAAAAAATGATGACATCACTTAAAGGGAATGAAAGCACAGCCAATCAGAATGGCTTTGCTTCAATTGCCTTTAAGATGACGTCATGAAAAGGCACATGGGAGTGCACACATGGTACTAGAGCCAATCAGAGCGTGGGAACTTTATCCCTACTCTGATTGGCTCTGGTATACCATGTGTCAGGGGCTTGGAGGAGAAAGGATGTGACGTCAATGAAAACCTGTCATGTGGTACGGTCGCCAATCAGAGTAGGGATAAAGTTCCCACGCTCTGATTGGCTACCATACCATGTGTGCACGGCCATGTGCCTTTTCATGACGTCATCTTAAAGGCAATTGAAGCAAAGCCATTCTGATTGGCTGTGCTTTCATTCCCTTTAAGTGACCTCATCATTTTTTTTTTGTCGGCCAAAACACATGGTTTTCACGGCCCAATCAGAACCGTGGGAACCATGACGCAAAATGTGACGTCATAGGCCTTTAAAAGCCTATGTCGTCTCATTTTGAAGCCAGACGCCGCGGAGGAAGGACCTCCGGAGAAGAAAAAAGACAAGGGCTTGGCCGATGATGGAAAGAAGACCACGCCCTGCCCCGCCCTGAAGGAGATAGAAGAAAGAAGAATACAGATGAAGATGGATTACAAGTAGAAGACCCGTGGATTGATTTGGATTTTTAGTTTAATGTTTATTATTTTATGGTTTTTTATTTTATGGGTTCCTGATCGTGGATTGGTTCGTGAGTAAGCTGCGCAACGGGAGTCGGTGGGGCCAAGTAATGGTAAGTGAACTAAAGAAATTTATTTAACTTGTTAATTTTTTTTTAAAGCTTTTTTAACATGTGTTTAAAGTATTTTAAAATTAGATAGATGTATTCCTTGGTATTGTATTGTGTGTTTGAAGAAGGTCAGGGATAGGCTTGGTTGTATATTTTTTCAAAGGCTTAATTGTTCTGCTCTAGACGTGAATTTGTTAATGGTTTCATTGTTCTTGATGGGAGTGTGAATTGTTTAGGGATGTAAATAATGATTGCTAATTGATTTTTGTTTACTTGGTTGATTAATTTGCAGAATGTATACTGTATCGTGCATAGATATTTAGGCATCATTTATATTGGAATGTAAGTTGTTTAAATGGCTTTTCAGAGGTTTAGTGATGATTTAGATTGAGAGATCAGTTATGAATATTAAAGGAAATTGATATTAATTTAGTGTGTATGTATGGAGAAGTGTTTGGTTGTAGGGCAGTATGGTTTTGATAACCCTTCTACATTTATTTGTACTGTATATTGGTTTATCATGGGTGTGTATATAACGTGTATATATATATACTGTACTGTATACTGTATCTCTCTCTCTCTCCCTCTCTCTCTCTCTCTCTCTTTCTCTCTGTCTCTCTGTATATATATACAGTATACAGTATATATATAGTTGCATGATGAAGCCACAGTACAAATTCATGGGTGAAGGGTGGGTATCGGGCCTGTGTGGCTTAACCCCTTAATCACCTTTGCGGTTATTATCTGATAAGGTGTTTAAGGGGTTAATTGATATCTGAATGTAATTGCAATGTATTGGCTTTGTATTTGCTATGTATGTTGTGGACAAGACAAGGATTTTGCTGGCAACGGACACTTCGTATTGATGAGGTCAGTAGTACTTTATTTATTTGTATATGCTAGTTAATGTTTTTAATAATGGGCAATTAATCTATTATCCATATCTGGATAATAGTTATTTTGCACATTATTGTACTGTAGGTGTTGGGGGGGAGGGTGTATGTATTGAATGTATAGGCCAGGTTTACTTTTTTTACATTCAGGGTTTGATTCCGTGGTTCTGCGTGGGGCCTATGGAGACCACCTCTGGGTATTCTCGGGTATCCCAAGGGTATCAGGCTGATGGTTCCACGGGTGACACATGCGGGGATGATGATGTGTGGTCCCACTTCTGTGGGGGCACCGCGGACCCGTAGTCTGCGGGGATGACGATGTGTGGTCCCACTTCTGTGGGGGCACCGCCGACCCGTAGGTGCGGGGATGATGATGTGTGGTCCCACTTCTGTGGGGGCACCGCGGACCCGTAGTGAGCACCCGTGAGTTCCCCAGACCCCCGAGGGAACCACCCGAGGCCCCGCAGACACCTGTGGGTTTGACCCGGTGCTCCCAGACATCCTTGGGCCTACCGTGGGGACCCAATTGTGGCTCACGGTGACCCAAGGAGACCACCTGGGTGCCATGGTGCTGGCAGGATCCACCAGCAGGCCTCCAGAACCTGTGAAAAAAGGGCTGCTGGTAAACTGTAGGTCTGTCCAGGTGCCCTGCCAGCCCACCGGGGACTAGCATGGGGCTGCGTTATGAACCCTGTCTGTAAAAGGATAAATCTTGTATTTATGGGGGGGGGGGCACAGGGGGTGGGTAATGTATTTAATAAATATAATGCTGTTTATTGTGGGTCATTGTACTGTTTTTATTGCGGGTACTGGGGGTGGGGTGTTTCTCCAACAGTATGTGGGTAGGCCTCCCTTGTGGGTACTGACTGGGTGGTTAGGCCTCACGGGGGGGGGGTTAGTGTGGGAGGGTATGTAGGCATCCCGAGTGGTGGGTGAGGGTGGGTTAACCCCTTCATGACTGTAGCGGTTAATAACCGCTATGGTGATTAAGGGGTTAGGGGACATTACTTTGGATGTTTTAATTTTTGTGTCTGTTTTGCAGAAGCGGAGGGGCCATGGCCAGGATGGGGAGGTAACGGTATGTGGGTAGGGGGTGAGGGTGGTTAGACCTCACAGTATGCACATTGGGTCCCCCCCCCTCCCCACATTTACATACACTGCACTCACAGCAATGCAGACAGGGAGGGAGATTTAACAGAAACATTAGGGGGGAGGGGGCTTTACATCTCTCTGCCTTCAGTGTAATCTGTTTATAGCCCCCTCCCCCCTAATGTTTCTGTTAAATCTCTCTGCCTTCAGTGTAATCTGTTTAACAGAAACATTAGGGGGGAGGGGGCTTTAAACAGATTATACTGAAGGCAGGGAGATACAGGGGATGTACTGTATTGTTCATCATGTATGTTGTTTATTGGAATGCTGTGTATAATGTATAATGTTTTTTTACAATTAGATAGATGTAATCCTTGGTATTGTAAGGGTTAGCTTTGGTTTTAAATTGTGTTTTCTGGTTGGTACTTACAGTATATATTGATTTTTGTTTACTTGATTGGTTAAAATAGTTGACTTGTTTGGAAGTGTTTGTATTTACTGGTAGAGTAGCTTGCAATTATATTGTTAACATTCATTTGCAGAATGTATATGGTGCATAGATTTTATGCATCATTTATACAATGTAAATGCAATGTACTGTGTGGATTGGAATGTTATGTTTTATATTGTAAGATCAGTTAGGATTATTAAATGGATTATTATTATTGTCTGTACTGTATAGAGAAGCGTTATTTGTAGGACAGTATGATTTTGATAACCATTCTACAGTATATGTATTTGTATATTGGTTCATCATGTGTGTGTATCTACTGTGTGTATATATACTGTATATACTGTAAATCTATATATATATATATATAGATATACAGTATATCTATATATATATATATATATACACTGGCGACACACTTTATTCGAGCTCGGCTAGTCCCACGAATTCGGGTATACCCGGGTGTATTGAGGTTTGTGACTGTTTTCTGCCCGAGTGCATTGAGGTATTTTCCAAGCAGGGATTGAAGCATTTTATTCCCGCTGGCTGCAATACTGCACAGTATATATATATATATACTGCATTACAATTCATGAATTTATGCCATCTGGTAGACACGCGAAGCATTGCAGCCTATTAAATCCTAATCATTATCATTTAACAGATCAGCCGCCCGTCAGCCAGGCATGAACCCAGGCTGGGAAGGCAAACGCAACGGGGCTTGTCAGAGGTGAGGAGCGGCGCATTCCAGGTATCTGCCAGGTACATACTGGGTATTTGCTCGAATAAAGTGTGTCGGTGCAGTATATAGATATACAGTATATCTATATATATATATATATATATATGTATGTATACAGTATATATAATACACAGTATATACTGTATATGTATAGGGATTGTTATTATATATATACAGTATATATACAGTATATATTTATTTCTCTTCATGTATTTATTTATTTATTTAGATGTATTTATTAATTGTGGGGCTGCTGTGCGTGAATTTTTTTTATTGGGGGTAGCGGTGGTGAGGGGGGTGTTTGGCCCTTGGTGTGAGTTTAGGACTTGCAGCAGCAGCACAATTAATAAATAAATCTAAATAAATAAATGAATATAAATAAATACATTTAAAATACATTTTTATTGATAGTGTAGATGTGCAGAGGGTCTCCGGAGCTGAACCGCACTCGTTTTAGGTCTGGGGACCCCCTGCTCCCCGAGATACAGGCCCTTTTAGGGGGTGCCGGTATCCCTCTCCTTGGTTTAACAGGCCGGGGTCACGTGATCGGGGCCTTTAACGCAGAGGGATACCGGCACCTCATAAAGGGGTCTGTATCTCGGGGGGCAGGGGGTCCCCCGACCAGAAACCAGTGCGGTTCAGCTCCCGAGACCCCCTGCACATCTACACTATAAATAAAAATGTATTTCAAATGTATTTATTTATAGTCATTTATTTATTTATTTTGATTTATTTATTTATTTTTAGCTGGCTGCTGTGTGTGAGTTTTTTTTATTGTGGGTAGCGGGGGTGGGCGAAGGGGGTATTAGCCCCAACGGTGGCTGTTTAGGGCTTGCGGGGGGGTAGCGGGAGGGCTTAACCCCTTCATGACCGTAGCGGTATTAACTGCTACGGCCGTGAAGGGGTTAAGTGCACCCGCAACCCCCCCGCAAGCCCTAAACTCACACCAAGGGCCAAATACTGTACCCCCCGCTACCCACAATAAAGCGGGCACAGTGAGTTAACCCCTTCATTGCCTTAGCGGCTGTCCGCTATGGTAATGAAGCAGCATTTCTGTATTTTTAATAATATTGAGAAGGAGCAGGGGTGGTCCCTGAGCATTAATTTCTGGCTCAGGGAACCCCCTGCTCACTGTACAATATTATTAAAATACAGAAATGCTGCTTCTTTACCATAGCGAATAGCCGCTAAGGTAAAGAACGAGTGTTTATTTATATATGTGTTTTATTTATACTGTACATGTGCTGAGGGTCTCCGGAGCTGAACCGCACTGGTTTTAGGTCTGGGAAACCCCTGCTCCACGAGATACAGGCCCCTTTAGGGGGTGCCGGTATCCCTCTGCTCGGTTTAGAGATCGCGGTCACGTGATCGGGCCCTTTAAACGCAGAGGGATACCGGCACCACATAAAGGGGGCTGTATCTCGGGGAGCAGGGGGTCCCCCGACCTGAAACCAGTGCGGTTCAGCTCCCGAGACCCCCTGCACATCTACAATATAAATAAAAATTTATTTAAAATAAGTTTTAATGTGCCGATGTTTGCGCTGAGAGAGAGCAGCGGATCTCTCTCTGCTGCAAACACATCTCGCCCCCGCCGCCCATACAGTAGTATCATTTATGTATGTACTGTACAGTATGTGCATATACAGTACTGTATACTGAACATGTAGAATAAATGCATAGTTTTATTTATTCGGGTTTATTACACAGTATACTGTACGGCCGGAAAACATCAGCATACTGCACAATATTATCCATCGAAATCACCCATCAGCCATTTTCTTTTCTGAGGAAAAACAAAATGAAAAGTTTTAATGTACAGTAATGGTCAGCCCCCTAAAGAAGTACCCAGCCAGCCCCACCAAAATAATACGGCAACAATACAGTACTCACCATACTATTTCCCATTCAGCTTGCGCCGGCACCAGTCCACTGCCAGTACAGCTTTCTTCATCATACACATCGATAGTTTGCAGCGGGACTAGCCCACCTGTAGTCAGCAGGTGAGGCGGGAAATCGCTTAGGTACATGCAAGCTTCATCAAAACTGGCCGCGAAATCCGACTCTGCCTCAGGATCAGGCTCGGGCTCAGGGTTGTCAATGACGGTGGGTCCGTTATTGGAAGCCGGTGCTTGTGCTGGTGCTGGTGCATTGCTTGGCAGGGACTGTCGCTTCTTAGTTGGTTTTAACACGACCCTTCGCCTTTTGCCGCCTCCATGATCATAGATACGGGAAAAACCCTGTGACACACACCAATACCCTCCAACAAATTGGGGCTCAATACGGTGAAAACAGGGGTCACTACATAACCTTTTCCTTATTGCACGCTTCCACAAATGAGGAGTTGGCGAAAATTTGTAAAAGTCATAGTTTTCGATAAAATACTGATAAATTTGAACAACTGTTGCCATCTTATCCTCTGCTGCATTAATAGCGGCCCATATCAAATAAGCATAACTTCTGTCAGGTTTTTGGAACACGGGCTGCACTTGAACACTCATGGTGAGTCTCTGGAGAATAGTGTAACTGAAACTGGTCTTTGTCTTTATTTAATATGTAAAGCCTACTGCACCGACACACTTTATTCGAGCAAATGCCCAGTATGTACCTGGCAGATACCTGGAATGCGCCGCTCCTCACCTCTGACAAGCCCCGTTGCGTTTGCCTACCCAGCCTGGGTTCATGCCTGGCTGACGGGCGGCTGATCTGTTAAATGATAATGATTAGGATTTAATAGGCTGCAATGCTTCGCGTGTCTACCAGATGGCATAAATTCATGAATTGTAATGCAGTATATATATATATATACTGTGCAGTATTGCAGCCAGCGGGAATAAAATGCTTCAATCCCTGCCTGGAAAATAACCCAATGCACTCGGGCAGAAAACAGTCACAAACCTCAATACACCCGGGTATACCCGAATTCGTGGGACTAGCCAAGCTCGAATAAAGTGTGTCGCCAGTGTAAATTGATACATTTTTACAACTCTTCCTTCAGTCTCAAGGCCAAGGCCAAGTTACTGTACAATGGCACACTGTGGTACAGTATCTTTTTTAAACGAAACACCTGCAAGCCCACACATTACTGATTCGGCGCTTTACAAGTCAGGAATTTATGCCATCTGGTGGACACGCGAAGCATTGCAGCCTAGTAAATCCTGATCATTATCATTTAACACATCAGCCGCCCGTCAGCCAGGCATGAACCGTGGCTGGGAAGGCAAACGCAACGCAGCATGCCAGAGGTGAGCAGCGGTGGATTCCAGGTATCTGCCAGGTACAAACTGCTCATTTGCTCGAATAAAGTGTGTCGCAGCAGTACCACTGATTCTTCAGAACTTCTCAAAGCAAGGAAGAAGAAGGAAAAGAAAGAAGTATTTAATCAAGGAAAAGATGCCCTTACTCAGACACTTCAATCTGCACGAAAAGAGATTGATTGTCTTCATGGACGTTTAGATAAAGCGCAAGAAGCCAAGGCTGCACTACAGAGCTGCCTATCCTCAGCAATTGCTAAGTGTGTTCTCCAGGAAAAAGAAAAGCACCAGTTGGAGAGTGACCTGGATGTCATGTCAGGTGAGCTGGAGAGGGCATATGCTGATGCTGCTGAGGATCAGCGCCTCGCTTCTAAAAGTAACGAATTCCTGGAAATCTCTATGAAGGAAATTTACAAGCTTAATACAGAGCTTAAAGTCTCCCGGGAGGAGATTTGCTACTTCAAAAAAAGAGATGGAAGACGTTCGGGAGAAGAGTTGCCACTTAAACACAGAACTATGCTCATTGAGAGAGATCTTCGGAGGGTTAAATAGCAGTTTTGAAACTGTAACCCAAGATTGCATGAATCTCTATGTCCAAGTCAGTGAAGGAGATAAGAAACTCCATGTATTAGGAGAGGAGAAGAAACAGTTAGCCCAGGAAAAGTTAGAATTGCAGACAGCACTGCAGAATGCAGAGACAGTGCTGCAAGAAGAAAGTGTATCGCTGGAGCAGCGCACACAAGCAGAAAATATGCTGCAGAATCAGCTGCAAGAATTGCGTACACATCTGCAGAACACCAAGGAGAGATTGGTGAATGCTGAGGAAAAGCAGCGAGTTCTGCAGGAAGAAAGTTTCCAGACTGCCTACAAAGTAAAGATGCTGCAAGAGTATTTGAGTACCCATTGTGTCCCCAAAGAGCAGCATGAGGAGCTGAAGGCCACACTGAGCATAACCAGAGCATCTCTGGAGGAGGAGCTTAGAGCCCGGGTAACCCTGTATGAGAGTGAGCACAAGGCGGTTCAGAAACTGAAGCAAGACTTAGGGATGGAGCAGTGTCTCTGCTCCTCCAACAGCCAGTACACTCAAGAGAAATGGACCTGGAAAAGACAAGCTGCTGAGACCATAGCAAAGGAATTTGCAGAGCTCCAAGAAGTGATGAAGGATGCATGGAAGCAAGTTCAAAATGATCTCAGTGAAGAGATGAAGACCCAGAGAAGAGAATTGCATTATGCACTTAACCAGGGATCTCTCACTGAGGAGTGGAAATTGCAACAACACCTAAAAATGAAAGAGCTACAGCTGACAGCTGAACACACATCACAGCATCTCACAGCGCTGCTGATCGCTGAGCTCAAGATACAGCTTGCCAAAAAAGAGAGGAAGGAGGTGTCCATCCATCAAGTGGTTGGTCTGACACTGCACTATGAGGTCAAGGTGGCTGAGGCCTGCAAAGTGTTGAATCACACAGCCCATGGGAAGGCCCGGCTGCAGCTGGACCTGGACAAGGTCTGGGAGGAGTACCGGCAGCTACAGGTCAGAAATAAAGAAAAACAAACACATTTAAGCCTTGTTCTAAGTCAGCTGGGAGATATGGAATCGCGACTCAACTCCAAAGAAGCTGAACTGACAACTGCTTTGAGTGGGAAAAGAAGTGCAGAAAGACAGCTTCAAGAGCTGAAAACTCAAATAGCCGGTCTTTCATTGTGTGATGCCACAAAACAGCAGTCGCAAGAGGAGACCGTGGAGAGCGAACTCTGTGTCCCCACTGACTCATGTGGAAAGGCTGCACCCGTCCTTGATGCCCACGTTCCTGATGTCTCTGCCCCTGCATTTGGGTTGAACGCACCCATTCGGAGGTTCCTTGCAGCACCCAATGTACCTGTGGAGCACCCACTGCCCGCTGACAAACCTCCAGAGGTGGGTCACCTTGAGTCCACTTTTCATAAAGGCCTCCGGGAAGAGCCTGGAGGATCATCCGGAGAACGCTCTCAAGAGGGGGGATTAATGCCAGGGTCTCCTAGACCTCCTGCATAGCCATAGTTCTTCTTTGTCAACTGGGTGTGCTGCTGCCTTCTGTGTGCTCTGGGGTTCCTCTGTCTGTATTCTTATTGCTCCTGTCTCTGTCCTTTATAGCCTCTGCTTCCTGTTTGTTGATTGCCTTTGTTTCATGTCAGACTCCTATGCACATGCCTCTGTCTTTGATCCTGATCTGTTCCTGTACCTGTATTTCATCCTGTTCGCAGTAAAGGCCCTTGCTGGTAATCTGGCTTGTCCGTGTTTGTTCCCTGGTCTCAGTCCCTGCTCCCCATTCTCATTCCCTGCTCCCAGACCTGTCCCGGCTTCCCTGTCCTGTTCCAGTCTCCTCGTTGCCGACCTCTGCTTGTTTCCTGACTGCGCTATCTGCCGCCTGCCTCAGACCTCTGTTTGTTACCTGACTGTGCTATCTGCCACCTGCGTCGGACCTCTGATTGTGACCCCTACTACGCTCCTGCTGGTCCGGCCACCGAGATCCTACCCGCTACAGGAGTCTCCCGTGACATGCCGTCCTATCCTCCTCCTCTAGTTCCTCTCCCAAGTCTGCCTCCCATTGTGTCATGTAGGATAATTTCTGTAGCTCTTCGGACTGGACCCGATCACTTCTCTATACATCTGCAATGTAAGTCCACATGTGTCTGTTTCTGCCAGACAGAGCTTCTCAAATGTGGTCAATGGGTGTGTGAGGGGAATGTTTGTTGTAAAATGCTCTGATATGGAGGTATTTAAAGAATTTGGTGTGAGGGATATCTTTGTCTGATCTAATTTGGTCAAATGATTTAATACGCTTTTTTCCCTCCAGATCTCTAAGTCTACAAAAAACTCCTTGTTTCCAAATTGAGAAGTTGTTGACAAGCCCGGAGCAAAGTCTGGATTGCCCCATAGAGGGGACATCAAGGAATTTCTGTTGGTTAATGCGTGTTTGAATTTAGAGGCCTCACAAATTGACAAAAAATTGGTCATTGAGGAAAGCGGCATGTGAACTGATTAATGGGATATTTTAGGTAGCCAAATAAGATTGTTTAACTTCAATGGGGAGCAAACGACACTCTCCAGAGCCACCCATCTTTTCAATGCTGGGTTGTTCTGCCATTGGGAAATTTGACATAATTGTTCCGCTTTATATTAGGACAACAGGCAAGGTACCGCCAACCCCCCACTATCAAGGGTGTTCTCTTTAAAATTGTTCTATTTACTCTCGGTTTTCTACATTCCCAGATAAATTTGGAGATTTCAGACTGAAGCGAGAGTATATCTTTCAGTTTCAGTGACACCGGTAACGTCTGGAATAGGTATAAGATACTTGGGAGGAGATTCATTTTAACACAATAAGGGCTATGCACTAAACTCCGTTAAGTGGCTTTAAGAGCGCAAAGTGCTTTTAGAACGTGATATTGTGCTCAGCGCGATTCACAGAGCAGTGATAACAGGGACTTTGCACACTTAAAAAGGCTTTTTCAAGAAATTTTACTAAGTCCCACAAAGCTCGTACGATCAGCTAAATGCACAGATTTCTGCCAGTCTGCGCGATTTTCAAAGCTATGATAAGTGATCGTGCTTTAAAAACGTGCATGAAAAAACACGCCAGCCAAAGGCAGGCGCTACAGGAGCAGGACTTAAAAAAATGTCTTTGTTTACATGTTTGCAGGCACACCATCCATACAACAGGCCGACGGGTGTCCCCAGATGACCCCACGGGTGTCACCGGGTGATCCCCGTGGGCGTCCCGGAGTCCCTGCGAGTTTTCGGGGGTCCCCACGGGTGTCACCGAGTGATCCCTGCGGGTGTCCGGGGGTCCCCACTGGTCCCCGGGGGTCGCCGCGGGCATCTGGGGTCCCCGCGGGCCTGCGGTACCAATGGTGTGCCCCCAAAAAATAAAAAACATTTGTAAATAAATACACCCGCCTCCCCCTGCCTCCTAACACATACACTACAGTAATGGGCAAAATTACTATTATCAAGATATGGATAATAGATTATTTGCCCATTATTAAACACATAAAACAGCATCAATTAAGTAAATAATTAGAGTTCTGCTTACCCCCTGGCAATGTGATGGGCGTCCAATCATCAAACGGCCTCCGTTCGCAAAAAAATACCTACAGACGAGCCAACGAGTATTCTAAAACTTGCCTTAAACTAGCCAGGTACATGCTGGGTACATGCTGGGTACATTTCAGTGACATTTATGCAGAGGCTAATCGCCTATCGGATTAACACAGCAGGGGTTCCTGGCAGTCCCATTCAGTTTGAATGGGACTGTCAGGGACCCCCGCTGTTAATCCGATGGGCCATTAGTCTGTCTGCAGAAATATGTGAAATGTTGCAGCATGTACCAGCATATCCTAGTGAAAATAAAGGTGAACAATAGCGCTCATGCAAACAATGAATTACAATGAATTACAAAAAACCTGTGATATAGAATCCAAGGTAGTCCTGGAACTGCCCAAAGAAGTGAATCTGGAATCTCCTACCCAGATTTGGTAATGTAGGGGAAAGACACCTCCTGTGGCGCTGAGGAATGGTTTAATTGTGATTGTAGACAAAGTTCTTTTCTTGATGGATTCCTCAAGAGAAAAAGAGAAAACAAGCATACTGCTGCGGCACAGTTTATTCGAGCATTTGCCCGTTCTGTGCCGCAGCAGTAGCCTGGCGCGCGCCCGAGTGTGACGGGCGCGCGCCGAAGCAGCGGAAGAGCGCCCTCCGATCGGGGCGCTCTCCCTACCGCTGCCGGGTCCGCCGGGTCCCCCGGAACCCCCTGCCGCTGTCCCGCGATCGCGGGACACCAGGGCTCCCTCGGGGAGCCCCTGGACACGCGTGCAGGGGGCGCACGCTCCCGATGACGCGTGACCGCGCGTCTATGACGCGCGGCACGCCGAGGGGCGGCCACTAGCAAGCCGGGAAATCTCCCGGCTTGCGGTACCGGCCACACTCGAATAAAGTGTGTCGGTAGTGTACACACTGCAATAGTGCATTACTGCACACTGCTTGCACACTGCTTGTTGCTTTCTCCCAGAGTTCAGCCGATCAACTCCTCCTGTGACATCACCGCTTGTTCTCCACAGCTACGGTGTCTCAGTAATGCCAAAAGACCTCCTACATGTTTCGAAACTCCTAATAGTGGGTTTCTTCCTCAGGGATAGTTACTGCATGTGTCCATACTCATATATATATATATCCTGTCCTTAATTCATGTTAATAATAGAATATTTCTCATCCAGCTGTGCGATTGCCTGTTATATGTTAAATTAACATTACATTTTCATTTTTCAATTCTAATTAATTTGATCACTTTTTCATACACTTTATTATAATTCTTAAAAACACCATTAAGCACTACACAAATCAAATACATTCTTTAGTACACTATCTCTATTAGGATATAATTATAATATAAAGTTTAGGATCACTAATCTTAAATCTTAAAACAATATTGTCACTTTTTATACTTCATATACTTAATTGATTAGTTCACATATTAATTATAAGAATAATGTCTTAAGGTTCCTTCTTGACACACAGCCTCTCACATTTAAATCAGCATTTAGTCCAATTGTATGCAGCTGATCATGTTTGTCTGTGACTATTAACATCATGTTATTGAATTTGTTGTTTGTAATCAATCCAGCAATCAGATGTATACATTGGCTTATGTGTGGTGATTGATTATATATGGTAAAATACTATTTAGTAAGATCATTTCTCTCACACCTGTAGAATCACAACCAAAGCCTGTATACATTTTTTGCTATTATTTTCAACCAATTTGCTCATTTGCTTCCTTTCATTAACTTGCTTATTTTGCTTAATTGTCAATTGGCTTTTTTCATTCATTTGCTCATTTGCTAATTTGAATACAGATTTATTTATATGTTGCATTTATATTGCAATTAGAATGTCTTTCTATGTATATTGCATACTAGTGATATATCTCTTTGATTTATTTGCTCATTTGCGATTTTGCATATAGATTTATCTAAGTGTTGCATCCATGTTGCAACTAGAATGTCTTTCTATGTATATTGCATATTAATGAATTATCTCTCTGATGGACTACCATTCCAATTTTAATTCGTGAGACTCTCCACTCAATTAGGAGTCATCTAGTCAATTATTAACATGAATTAAGGAAAGGGTATATATATATATATATATATATATATATATATATATATATATATATGAGTATGGACACATGCAGTAACTATCCCTGAGGAAGAAACCCACTATTAGGAGTTTTGAAACATGTAGGAGGTCTTTTGGCATTACTGAGACACCGTAGCTGTGGAGAACAAGCGGTGACGTCACAGGAGGAGTTGATCGGCTGAACTCTGGGAGAAAGCAGCAAACAGTGTGCAGCAAGCAGATACCCGAGCAGAAAAGGAGATCCTCATCCGTGGATTGACACAATTTCACCTCGCAGCAAGCGGTCCCATATGCTGATAAGACCATTTCAATAATGCTTATGTCCTAGTCACTTTTGGTGAGTAGGTTTCAAATTTTACACCAAACGGAGCAAGTTTCAAGACATCTGGTTCCTATGCCAAGGCACAGATAGTTCTTTTTAGTATAATTCTTTTTAGTATAAATTTTTGTATTTTTAGTGTAATCAATTGTTTTTATTTTATATGTTATACTGTATTTTATTATTGTATTAAAATTGCTCTCTTTATACATCCTAGTTGTCCCTGGGTAATGCACTATTGCAGTGTGTATGCTTGTTTTCTCTTTTTCTCTTGAGGAATCCATCAAGAAAAGAACTTTGTCTACAATCACAATTAAACCATTTCTCAGCGCCACAGGAGGTGTCTTTCCCCTACATGTACCAGCATATACTGAGTATGTACCTGGGTCTTTTTGGAGATATCCCCAGGTTTGTTTTAGAATAATCATTGGCACTACAGTAGCAAATACTTTCAAATGCCAGTTAACCCCTTAATCACCTTAGCGGTTAATAACTGTGAAAGTAATTAAGGGGTTAACCCACCCTGCCCGATACCAACCCTTCACCCATTCATTTGTACAGTGGGTATAATATATATATATATATACAGTGTTCGACAAACCTATACATTTGCTCGCCCCGGGCGAGTGGATTTAACCCCCGGGCGAGTAAATATTGGCCCAAGCAGCACACGTTTGGTACTAGATGGCGAGTAGATTTTTTTGTGTGGCGAGTAGATTTTTTGGTGATTTGTCAACCACTGTATATACATATACATTTACAAACATATATATATATACATATACAAAACAAAAATCAGCGCTAAATGGACCAAATGATAAATGAGAAGTGATGATTAATTAATCAAAAATTATAATGCTTCTTAACACAATAGTATAGCAGTAGAGATAGATTTGAATACCTAATTGAAAATGTAACCTAGAAGAAAGAGTGTGATACATACATATAAGTGGGCATGTGGTGAAATAAAATAAATAATACTTAATAAAAGTCCGCAAATTATTTGATAGTCCTTGGGAGTATTCGCTGCTTCTTGAAGGATAACCTGCATCCACATGAATCTGTTAGAAAAGAAAAAAGAGAAGCACGTGCCCCATAGTGCAAATCTATTAAAAAGTTTAATGCCAAACTTAAAAGACCAATAAATACACACTCACAAACGGAGGGTAGTTGGTGTAGATAGAGCACAGCTTCAGATGCCCTGCAATGTGAAGCAGGGAAAACAAAACCAGGCCACTCCGCAGTAGTATCAAAATGTGTATTAAGCCAGAAAACACATACAGGGAACAAAAATAGGGCAAATAGAACGCACCTACGCGTTTCGTACAATAGTAAGCTTTATTGAGGGGCACTCCGTCATCGTCAGACCACCAAGCTTATGGTCTTAATTACAAATATGTTATATGAAGTTACCGGTTTGATTCTGAGCACCACATATACCACACACTCACAAACGGAGCTGAAAAATCAGCAATGTAGAGAAATTAATCTCTGGTGGTTACTCATCTCAGGTTGATGACAGTCCTCCAAAGTGTATAATAGAAGGAAGTCCCCGTTGTCTCCAGCACAGCACAGTGCAAGGTAAGCAGAGAGAATACCAGCTGCCAGATCGCATAGCCTTCTGATACACAAAGCGCATCATGCGCTTGAGCTGCTGGTAGAGAGCTTGTGGAAATCAACGTGCGTGATGACGTTAGTCGTCAGTTTGATCTGGGTCCCAAGGCGCGTTTCGTCAACACGTCACACAATACTCAAACATGGGTTGAAAGGAGTTGCTACAAAAAGTGTACATTTACAGTAATAATTATCACAAAAATAAAAAAATCTTATAGGCTAATACACAATATAATTATTCAACCATTGTAATTAATACATGTGTATCTATAATGAGTAGTAGAATTTATATATAAATATATATATATATATTTATATATGCACACAAAGATAAGCAAAAATATAAAAAATACCTTAAATGATGAAACAATAAAAATCCTAAAAATCATAGAAAAAAAGAGAACAGGATCACCATAACCAAAAACCAATCCCATAGTATAAATACATATATACTATATAATCCAGTATTGACACTGGTTGAAGATATCATCATAGTGAGAAAAGTCAGCAGGGATCATGGGTATGTTTCTGTGGACATGATTGAATGTTAAACCAGGGTACTTGTGTCGAGGCACTCATTGAACCCCGCCGGACTGAGCTTACCCAGTGAATATATCCAGACAGACTCCCTTCTGCACAGGCTGCGGAACCTATCACCCCCAAAATAGAGGGGGGAATCTGTTCCAAGCCCATAACCGTCAGGAGTCCCGGATTCCGGTCATGGTGGGGAAAAAAGTGCCTCGACACACTGTGTGTGGTAAGGCCCCTGGCAATACTCCTCCGATGTTCCAAAAACCTAACATTGACAGGACGTATCGTCCTGCCAATGTATTGAATGGCACAAGGACTACTAAGCATATACACCACGTGTTGTCTGGCACTCAATCTGTCCCCTCACCGTGTGGGTACTCCCGTTTGCATGCGACTGAAAACAATCTCGTAGATGCATTTGTTTGCACATTATGCATCTTGGTCGCCTGCACCTGAAATTGCCACTAACAATTGATTCAGTACTTATTTTACTACTCCTTAATTTACTAGGAGCTATTATATTTTTAATGTTAGTGCCTTTTTTTTTTTATAAACAACAGGAGCGTGCTTAGGGAGAACCCCACCAATGTGTGGGTCACATTTGAGTACTTTACAATGAGAGTTTAATATCTTGGCATTTTGCTTGATGCAGAATTGTATTTTGTAATGAATTTTGGTGGACCAAATACAGTGTTCTTTTAAGGACCTGCACCAACCCCTATCAACAAACTCTTACTTTTAGACATTTAAAGGTCCCGATCACGTGATCGCGGCCTGTAAACAAAGCAGAGGGATACTGGCACCCCCTAAAGGGGCCTGTATCTCGGGAAGCAGGAGGTCCCCAGACCTAAAACCAAAAGGTTTCTGCTCCGGAGACCCTCTGCACATCTACAGTATGAATAAAAAACATATATAAATAAACACTCGTTACTTACCTTAGCGGCTATGTGCTACGGTAATGAAGCAGCATTTCTGTATTTTAATAATATTGTACAGTGAGCAGGGGGTTCCCTGAGCCAGAAATTAATGCTCAGGGACCCCCTGCTCCTGCACAATATTATTAAAATACAGAAATGCTGCTTCATTACCATAGCAGATAGCCGCTAAGGCAATGAAGGGGTTAACCCACCGTGCCCGCTTTATTGTGGGTAGCGGGGGTGGGTGAAGGGGGTATTTGGCCCTTGGTGTGAATTTAGGACTTGCGGGGGGGTTGCGGGTGCACTTAACCCCTTCACGGCCGTAGCAGTTAATACCGCTACGGTCATTAAGGGGTTAACCCCTCCCGCTACCCCCCCGCAAGCCCTAAAAATTAATCGTTGGGGCTAATACCCCCTTCACCCACTACCGCTACCCACAATAAAAAAAAACTCACACACAGCAGCCGCCAAAAAATAAATAAATAAATCTAAATAAATAAATGACTATAAATAAATACATTTGAAATACATTTTTATTGATAGTGTAGATGTGCAGGGGGTCTTCGGAGCTGAACCACGTTGTTTTCAGGTCGGGGGACCCCCTGCTCCCCGAGATACAGCCCCCTTTATGAGGTGCCGGTATCCCTCTGCATTTAAAGGTCCCGATCACGTGATCGTGGCCTGTAAACAAAGCAGAGGGATACCGGCCCACCCTAAAGGGGCCTGTATCTCGGGGAGCAGGGGGTCCCCAGACCTAAAACCACAGTGGTTCAGCTCCGGAGACCCTCTGCACATCTACACTATCAATAAAAATGTATTTTAAATGTATTTATTTATATTCATTTATTTATTTATTTATTTAGATTTATTTATTAATTGTTAATTAAAATATTAATTTTATTGTGGGTAGTGGGGGTGGGTGAAGGGAGTATTAGCCCCATCGGCGGTTGTTTAGGGCTTGCGGGGGGGTAGCGGGTGCACTTAACCTCTTCTCGATCGTAGCGGTATTAACTGCTACGGCCGTGAAGGGGTTAAGTGCACCCGCAACCCCCCCGCAAGTCCTAACTCACACCAAGGGCCAAACACCCCCTTCACCCACCCCCGCTACCCACAATAAAAAAAATTCACGCACAGCAGCCCCACAATTAATAAATAAATCTAAATAAATAAATAAATACATGAAGAGAAATAAATATATACTTATATATATACTGTATATATACAGTATATATATATAATAACAATCCCTATACATATACAGTTTGTACTGTGTGTGTATATACTGCACCGACACACTTTATTCGAGCAAATACCCAGTATGTACCTGGCAGATACCTGGAATGCGCCGCTCCTCACCTCTGACAAGCCCCGTTGCGTTTGCCTTCCCAGCCTGGGTTCATGCCTGGCTGACGGGCGGCTGATCTGTTAAATGATAATGATTAGGATTTAATAGGCTGCAATGCTTCGCGTGTCTACCAGATGGCATAAATTCATGAATTGTAATGCAGTATATATATATATACTGTGCAGTATTGCAGCCAGCGGGAATAAAATGCTTCAATCCCTGCCTGGAAAATAACCCAATGCACTCGGGCAGAAAACAGTCACAAACCTCAATACACCCGGGTATACCCGAATTCGTGGGACTAGCCGAGCTCGAATAAAGTGTGTCGCCAGTGTATATATATATATATATATATATATATATATATATATATATATATATATATATATATATATATACACACACATGATGAACCAATATACAAATAAATGTAGAATGGTTATCAAAATCATACTGTCCTACAAATAACGATTCTCCATACAGACAATAATAATAATAATCCATTTAATAATCCTAACTGATCTTACAATATAAAACCTCACATTCCAATCCATACAGTACATTGCATTTACATTGTATAAATGATGCATAAAATCTATGCACCATATACATTCTGCAAATGAATGTTAACAATATCATTGCAAGCTACCAGTAAATACAAACACTTCCAAACAAGTCAACTATTTAACCAATCAAGTAAACAAAAATCAATATATACTGTAAGTACCAACCAGAAAACACAATTTAAAACCAAAGCTAACCTTTACAATACCAAGGATTACATCTATCTAATTGTAAAAAACATTATACATTATACACACATTGAAGCGTTGCAATAAACAACATACAGTACAGTACATCCCCTGTATCTCCCTGCCTTCAGTGTAATCTGTTTAAAGCCCCCTCCCCCCTAATGTTTCTGTTAAATCTTTCTGCCTTCAGTGTAATCTGTTTAAAGCCCCCTCCCCCTAATGTTTCTGTTAAATTTCCCTCCCTGCCTGTATTGCTGTGAGTGCAGTGTATGTAAATGTGGGTAGGGGGAGTGGGTTATAACCCCACCTCCTTGACTGTGGTCTGTGTAAAGCCCCCCTAATGTTTCTGTTAAATCTCCCTCCCTGCCTGTGTTGCTGTGAGCGCAGTGTATGTAAATGTGGGGAGGGGGGGGGGACCCAATGTGCATACTGTGAGGTCTAACCACCCTCACCCCCTACCCACATACCGTTACCCCCCCCATCCTGGCATGGCCCCTCCGCTTCTGCAAAACAGACACAAAAATTAAAACATCCAAAGTAATGTCCCCTAACCCCTTAATCACCATAGTGGTTATTAACCTCTACAGTCATTAAGGGGTTAACCCACCCTCACCCACCACTCGGGATGCCTGCATACCCTCCCACACTAACCCCCCCCCATGAGGCCTAACCACCCAGTACCCACAAGGGAGGCCTACCCACATACCGTTGGGGAAACACCCCCCCCCCACCCCCAGTACCCACAATAAAAACAGTACAGTGACCCACAATAAACAGCATTATATTTATTAAATACATTACCCACCCCCTGTGCCCCCCCAATAAATACAAGATTTATTCTTTTACATACAGGGTTCATAACGCAGCCCCACGCGAGTCCCCGGTGGGCTGGCAGGGCACCTGGACAGAACTACAGTTTACCAGCAGCCCTTTTTACACAGGTTCTGGAGGCCTGCTGGTGGATCCCGCCAGCACCATGGCCCCCAGGTGGTCTCCTTGGTGCACCGTGGGCCACAATTGGGTCCCCACGGTAGGCCCGCGGATGTCTGGGAGCCCCGGGTCAGACCCACAGGTGTCTGCGGGGCCTCGGGTGGTTCCCTCGGGGGTCTGGGGAACTCACGGGTGCTCACTACAGGTCCGCGGTGCCCCCACAGAAGTGGGACCACACATCATCATCCCTGCACCTACGTGTCGGAGGTGCCCCCACAGAAGTGGGACCACACATCGTCATCCCCGCAGACTACGGGTCGGCGGTGCCCCCACAGAAGTGGGACCACACATCGTCATCCCCGCATGTGTCACCCGTGGAACCACCAGCCTGATACCCTTGGGATACCCGAAGATACCACAGGTGGTCTCCAGAGGTCCCACGCAGAACCACGGAACCAACCCTGAATGTAAAAAAATAAACCTGGCCTATACATTCAATACATACACGCTCCCCCCCCAACACCTACAGTACAATAATGTGCAAAATAACTATTATCCAGATATGGATAATAGATTAATTGCCCATTATTAAAAACATTAACTAGCATATACAAATAAATAAAGTACTACTGACCTCATCAATGCGAAGTGTCCGTCCCCAGCAAAATCCTTGTCTTGTCCACAAAATACATTGCCAATACAAAGCCAATACATTGCAAGTACATTCAGATATCAATTAACCCCTTAAACACCTTATCAGATAATAACCGCAAAGGTGATTAAGGGGTTAAGCCACACAGGCCCGATACCCACCCTTCACCCATGAATTTGTACAGTGGCTTCATCATGCAACTACTGCACCGACACACTTTATTCGAGCAAATACCCAGTATGTACCTGGCAGATACCTGGAATGCGCCGCTCCTCACCTCTGACAAGCCCCGTTGCGTTTGCCTTCCTAGCCTGGGTTCATGCCTGGCTGACGGGCGGCTGATCTGTTAAATGATAATGATTAGGATTTAATAGGCAGCAATGCTTCGCGTGTCTACCAGATGGCATAAATTCATGAATTGTAATGCAGTATATATATATATATATACTGTGCAGTATTGCAGCCAGCGGGAATAAAATGCTTCAATCCCTGCCTGGAAAATAACCCAATGCACTCGGGCAGAAAACAGTCACAAACCTCAATACACCCGGGTATACCCGAATTCGTGGGACTAGCCGAGCTTGAATAAAGTGTGTCGCCAGTGTATATACAGTATATATATATACTGTATATATATACAGAGAGAGAGAGATATATACTGTATATATATATATATATATATATATACAGTATATATATATATATATATATATATATATATACACAGTATATACACACACATGATGAACCAATATACAAATAAATGTAGAAGGGTTATCAAAAGCATACTGTCCTACAACCAAACACTTCTCCATACAGACACTACATTAAAATCAATTTCCTTTAATAATCCTAACTGATCTCACAATCTATATCATCACAAACCAATGAAAAACCTCACATTCCAATATTTTTGATGCATAAAATCTATGCACCATATACATTCTGCAAATGAATCAACCAAGTAAACAAAAATCAATAAGCAATCATTATTTACATCCCTAAACAATTCACACACCATTCCGAACAATGAAACAATGAACTAATTCACGCCTGGAGCAGAACAATTTAGCCTGTGAAAAAATACAGTACCGACCAGAATACAACCTTTAAAACCAAGGCAACACACAATACAATACCAAGGAATACATCTATCTAATTTTAAAATACTTTAAACTCACAATAAAGCATAGCAGCATTGACAAATTAATTTAAAACACATCAAATCAAGCTTTTAAAACAACATCACTTCTCAAATGAATCAACCAAGTAAACAAAAATCAATTAGCAATCATTATTTACATCCCTAAACAATTCACACTCCATTCCGAACAATGAAACATTTAACTAATTCACGCCTGGAGCAGAACAATTTAGCCTGTGAAAAAATATAAGTACCAACCAGAATACAACCTTTAAAACCAAGGCTATCGCTGACCTCCCTCAAACACACAATACAATACGAAGGAATACATCTATCTAATTTTAAAATACTGTAAACTCACAATAATGCATAGCAGCATAGACAAATTAATTTAAAACACATCAAATCACGCTTTTAAAACAACATCATTTCTTACCCTGTTTGTATATATCTCTCTAGACATATATACATACATACATACAGTGGCAAGAAATGATATACCACAAAAAAAAAAAAATACACATGTTAAAAAACCTTTTGAAAAAATTAACAAGTTATATAAAATACATTTCTTTAGTTCACTTACCATTACTTGGCCCCACCGACTCCCGTTGCGCAGCTTACTCACGAACCAATCCACGATCAGGAACCCATAAAATAAAAAAACATAAAATAATAAACATTAAACTAACAATCCAAATCAATCCACGGGTCTTCTACTTGTAATCCATCTTCATCTGTATTCTTCTTTCTTCTATCTCCTTCCAGCGGGGCGGGGCGGGGTCTTCTCCCCGTCTGCGGCCACGCCCTGGTCTACTTTCTTGCCCGGAGGTCCTTCCTCCGTGGCGTCTGGCTTCAAAATGAGACGACATAGGCTTTTAAAGGCCTATGACGTCACATTTTGCGTCATGGTTCCCACGGTCCTGATTGGGCCGTGAAAACCATGTGTTTTGGCCGGAAAAAAAAAATGATGACGTCACTTAAAGGCAATGACAGCACAGCCAATCAGAATGGCTTTGCTTCAATTGCCTATAAGATGACGTCATGAAAAGACACATGGCCGCCCTCACATGGTATGGTAGCCAATCAGAGCGTGGGAACTCCATCCCTACTCTGATTGGCTCTAGTACCATGTGACAAGCTTTCAATGACGTCACATCCTATTTCCCCCCAAGCCTCTGACACATGGTACTAGAGCCAATCAGAGTAGGGATGGAGTTCCCACGCTCTGATTGGCTACCATACCATGTGAGGGCAGCCATGTGTCTTTTCATGACGTCATCTTAAAGGCAATTGAAGCAAAGCCATTCTGATTGGCTGTGCTGTCATTGCCTTTAAGTGACGTCATCATTTTTTTTTGTCGGCCAAAACACATGGTTTTCACGGCCCAATCAGGACCGTGGGAACCATGACGAAAAATGTGACGTCATAGGCCTTTAAAAGCCTATGTCGTCTCATTTTGAAGCCAGACGCCATGGAGGAAGGACCTCCGGGCAAGAAAGAAGACCAGGGCGTGGCCGCAGACGGGGAGAAGACCCCGCCCCGCTGGAAGGAGATAGAAGAAAGAAGAATACAGATGAAGATGGATTACAAATAGAAGACCCGTGGATTGATTTGGATTTTTAGTTTAATGTTTATTATTTAATGGTTTTTTATTTTATGGGTTCCTGATCGTGGATTGGTTCGTGAGTAAGCTGCGCAACGGGAGTCGGTGGGGGCAAGTACACTACCGACACACTTAATCCGAGCAGGGCTAGTTCCGCAAGCCGGGGGATGCCCCGGCTTGCTAGCCCCACTCCCTCGGCGTGCCGCGCGTCACCGATGCGCGGTCACATGTCATCGGGTGCCAGCGCCCCCTGCACGCGCGTCCAGGGCTCCCCGAGGGAGCCCTGGTGTCCCGCGATGTGGGGGACGGCGGCAGGGGGTTCCGGGGGACCCGGCGGACCCGGCAGCGGGAGGGAGAGCGCCCCGATCGGAGGGCGCTCTTCCGCTGCTTCGGCACGCGCCCGGCACCCTCCGGCGCGCGCCAGGTTACTGCTGCGGCCGAGAACGGGCAAATGCTCGAATAAACTCGGCCGCAGCAGTAATGGTAAGTGAACTAAAGAAATGTATTTTATTTAACTTGTTAATTTTTTCAAAAGGTTTTTTAATATGTGTATTTTTTTTTTTGTGGTATATAATTTCTTGCCACTGTATGTATGTATGTATATATGTCTAGAGAGATATATACATACAGGGTAAGAAATTATGTTTTAAAAGCTTGATTTGATGTGCATCATATATATTGGAATGTGAGGTTTTTCATTGGTTTGTGATTATATAGATTGTGAGATCAGTTAGGATTATTAAAGGAAATTGATTTTAATGTAGTGTCTGTATGGAGAAGTGTTTGGTTGTAGGACAGTATGCTTTTGATAACCCTTCTACATTTATTTGTATATTGGTTCATCGTGTGTATATATACTGTGTATGTATATATATAGTGTTTTGTGCCTGCTTTACCAATATAATTCTTTTTGCCAATAAGTGTGCTGTCTCTTCCTTGCTGTGCCTATTTTGGATTCCCTGGATTCTCTGGTCTGCCTGGTAAGGAGCCTTTGATTATATTCATTCATATGGGACTAAGCACCTGTTTTCATCTGTATTTGTGTGCCATCTGCTCTGTTACATATATATATATATATATATATATATATATATATATATATATATATATATATATCTGTATATATATACAGTGTATATACTGTATATAGTTGCATGATGAAGCCACTGTACAAATTCATGGGTGAAGAGTGGGTATCGGGCCTGTGTGGCTTAACCCCTTAATCACCTTTGCGGTTATTATCTGATATGGTGTTTAAGGGGTTAATTGATATCTGAATGTACTTGCAATGTATTGGCTTTGTATTGGCAATGTATTTTGTGGACAAGACAAGGATCTTGCTGGCGACGGACACTTCGCATTGATGAGGTCAGTAGTACTTTATTTATTTGTATATGCTAGTTAATGTTTTTAATAATGGGCAATTAATCTATTATCCATATCTGGATAATAGTTATTTTGCACATTATTGTACTGTAGGTGTTGGGGGGGAGGGTGTATGTATTGAATGTATAGGCCAGGTTTATTTTTTTTACATTCAGGGTTGGTTCCGTGGTTCTGCGTGACCACCTGTGGTATCTTTGGGTATCCCAAGGGTATCAGGCTGGTGGTTCCACGGGTGACACATGCGGGGATGACGATGTGTGATCCCACTTCTGTGGGGGCACCGCCGACCCGTAGTGAGCACCCGTGAGTTCCCCAGACCCCCGAGGGAACCACCCGAGGCCCCGCAGACACCTGTGGGTCTGACCCAGGGCTCTCAGACATCCGCGGGCCTACCGTGGGGACCCAATTGTGGCCCACGGTGGCCCAAGGAGACCACCTGGGTGCCATGGTGCTGGCGGGATCCACTAGCAGGCCTCCAGAACCTGTGTAAAAAGGGCTGCTGGTAAACTGTAGGTCTGTCCAGGTGCCCCGCCAGCCCACCGGGGACTCGCGTGGGGCTGCGTTATGAACCCTGTATGTAAAAGAATAAATCTTGTATTTATGGGGGGGGCACAGGGAGTGGGTAATGTATTTAATAAATAGAATGATGTTTTTTGTGGGGCTGTGTATTATTTTTATTGTGGGTACTGGGGGTGGGGGGGGGGGTTGTTTCCCCAACGGTATGTGGGTAGGCCTCCCTTGTGGGTAGTGGGTGGGTGGTTAGGCCTCACGGGTGGGGGGGTTAGTGTGGGAGGGTATGTAGGCGTCCCGAGTGGTGGGTGAGGGTGGGTTAACCCCTTAATGACTGTAGAGGTTAATAACCGCTATGGTGATTAAGGGGTTAGGGGACATTACTTTGTATGTTTTAATTTTTGTCTCTGTTTTGCAGCAAGCAGCGGAGGGGCCGTGGGTAGTGGGTGTGGTTATTTACACGGGATCCCTCTCCCCACATTTACATACAGTACACTGCACTCACAGAAACACAGGCCAGGCAGATCTTACTGACACAATAGGGGGAAGGGGGCTTACACAGATTAGTCAAAGCAGGGAATCTTAGCAGACACAATAGGGGGAGGTTTTTTTTACATAGATTACAGTGAAGGCAGGGAAGCTTCACACTTCATTAAAGAATACATTTGTTTGGCCAGACCTGTTCTTCCTTTTGATCGCGGTGCCCTGCACCACTCTCTACATTGTTGGACTCCATTTCCCTACAGCAGCACGCGGTGGAGGGGAGACTCTGGTGGCAGTGAATATCGTGAGTACCTAGGGCTAACCCAATGAGGAAGGGGAGGCTGTCCCTGGACTACCTACCCCGACCTTCAGGGTATCTGGTGCCCCATTGCTTCATACTCAAGTATATACATTATTAATGTTTCAATACCCAGAGTGTTCTCCCCTCCCTCCTATGTGTAATACACTTTGAGCACCTTACCTCACCAAAAGCTTCACACTCAATAGGGGGAGGGTTTTTTTACATAGATTACAGTGAAGGCAGGAGGTTTAAAACACACAATATGGGGAGGGTTTTTTACATAGATTACAGTGAAGGCAGGCAGGTTTAAAACACACAATAAAAATATGTATGTCATGTATTTATTGTTTATGTATTTTAAATACACAGGGGGTGTACTGTATGTTGTTTATTGCAATGTTTATTGGGGGCAAATCAAATGTCCCCAATAAACATGCTATTCTGCCTTCATTGCCTTAGCGGCTATCAGCTAAGGTAATAAAGCAGCATTTCTGTATTTTTAATAATATTGTGCAGAAGCAGGGGGTCCCTGAGCATTAATTTCTGGCTCAGGGAACCCCCTGCTCACTGTACAATATTATTAAAATACAGAAATGCTGCTTCATTACCATAGCACATAGCCGCTAAGTTAAGGAACGAGTGTTTATTTATATATGTTTTTTATTCATACTGTAGATGTGCAGAGGGTCTCCGGAGCAGAAACGTTTAGGTTTTAGGTCTGGGGACACCCTGCTTCCCGAGATACAGGCCCCTTTAGGGGGTGCCGGTATCCCTCTGCTTTGTTTACAGGCCGCGATCACGTGATCGGGACCTTTAAATGCAGAGGGATACCGGCACCTCATAAAGGGGGCTGTATCTCGGGGAGCAGGGGGTCCCCAGACCTGAAACCAATGCGGTTCAGCTCCGGAGACCCCCTGCACATCTACACTATCAATAAAAATTTATTTAAAATAATTTTTAATGTGCCGATGTTTGCGCAGAGAGAGCAGCGGTTCTCTCTCTGCTGCAAACACATCTCGCCCCTCTGGCCTATAGTATCATTGCTGTGCATATACAGTACTGTATGTGTATGTTAGGGGTTATAGGGGTTGTTGTTATACAGTATATATATATATATATATATATATATATATTGTGACAAACGGCTTACTCCGGGGCTCCGCCGTCTGTCCGGGACTGTTAGAACACGGTCTTTTAGGGTAGGTTAAATGATGAGACGTCACGTACTGTTCCTTTAAACAGGCTATGCCTGGTTTATTCAGTCCCAGGCACTGAGACTGCCACAGTTTAAACAGAAAACAAAGCCAAACAAAAAGCTGCTCGTCTGAGCGATAACTTAAACTTAGATGTCCCTGACTCAGAGTTGGAAGTGGCTTGTCCACTTCCACCAACAAAATAAGTACCTTTGCAGTCTTTAGACAAACTAACAGAATGAATAAAGCGATTTGGGAAAGAGGCTTTCTCACCCCTCTGCAGTTCAGCAGCCTTCCAGGCTCTTGGGCGGGGCTCAGAGGAAACAGGAAACAGGTCTTATATACCTGAACTCTAATCAGCATGACAGGTGACAGAAAACAGGCAGCAGACAAACTGTGGAATGGAGTGCCTGTACCACGAGGCTGCCCTGTTCAGCTTAGACAGGACAGAAACTGTTCAGTATCCTGGGAGCCCTGTATATGGAGTTTATTACCAACCCCTGGTTTCTGTCACATATCCTCCCCCCCAGCTCAGACCTCGAGGGGTGAGCGACCATGGATATTAGGGAGTGCATCCTTGACAACCCGTCGGCATTGCCATGTTTGTGCCCCGACCTGTGTTCCACAGAAAATTTAAAGGGCTGTAGGCTTAGGAACCACCTGGTCACCCTAGCGTTCTTCTCCCTATTTTGACACATCCAGGTAAGGGGTGCATGATCTGTGACCAATCGGAACTTTCTCCCCAACAGATAATACTTGAGTGTCTCTACAGCCCACTTTATTGCGAGACACTCTTTCTCGACTATGGAGTAATTTTTCTCCTGGGGATTTAGTTTCCTACTTAAATAAAGGATGGGGTGCTCCTCCCCTTGAGACTCCTGGGAGAGTACCGCCCCCAGCCCTACCTCAGATGCGTCGGTTTGGACTACGAACTCTTTGGAGAAGTCAGGTGTGACCAATACTGGTTGGGCACAGAGAGCTTCTTTCAGGCTTCTAAAGGCCTGTTCGGCTTCGGGGGACCACTTTACCATTAGCGGTCCTCTTGCTTTTGTGAGGTCGGTTAGTGGGGTTGCCTTAGTTGCAAAATTGGGAATAAACCTCCTATAGTAGCCAATTAACCCCAAAAAGGTCCTTACTTGTTTTTTTGTGACTGGCCTTGGCCAATTTTGTATTGCCTCTACTTTGAGTGTTTGTGGTTTGAGTAACCCTCTACCAATAGAATACCCCAGATACTTGGCCTCCTCCAGACCAATAGTGCATTTAGCGGGGTTAGCAGTTAGTCCAGCAGACCGAACTGCGTCGAGCACAGCTTGGACCTTTGGAAGGTGGGACTGCCAATCTTCACTATGGATTACCACATCATCCAGGTAGGCGGCAGCGTACCGAACATGTGGTTTTAAAATTTTATCCATCATTCTTTGGAATGTGGCGGGTGCTCCATGTAAGCCAAAAGGCAGCACCTTATATTGAAAGAGGCCGTCTGGGGTTGAGAAGGCTGTTTTTTCTTTTGCCCTTTCTGTGAGGGGAACCTGCCAGTACCCTTTTGTTAGGTCTAGGGTTGTGAGATATCGGGCTTTGCCCAGTCTCTCTACAAGTTCATCCACCCTGGGCATAGGATAAGTATCAAATTTTGACACCGCGTTTAGTTTCCGGTAGTCATTACAAAACCTTGTTGTACCGTCTGGCTTTGGGACTAAAACTATAGGGCTGTTCCACCCACTTTGGGATTCCTCAATTACGCCTAGTTTTAGCATTTTTTTAACCTCTAAACTTATAGCCTCTCTCTTGGCCTCTGGGATTCGGTACGGTTAAAGGTTAACTCGGACCCCCGGTTCAGAGACTATGTCATGTTTAATTACGTTAGTTTTACCTGGCTGTGTAGAGAAGATTTCTTTGTTCCTTCTCACTAAACTCTGGACCTCTCGTTTCTGATGCACGGACAGTGTTTCAGCTATGCTAACCTCTGGGTCAGTTTCTTGATTCTCTGACGGACCTGGGGGTACTAGGGTTAACAAGACCTCTCTATCTTTCCAGGGCTTGAGTAGGTTTATATGGTAAATTTGCTCAGGTTTCCTCCTACCTGGCTGCCTTACCCTATAATTTACTTCTCCCACTCTTTCCAAGACCTCATATGGCCCATGCCATTTAGCAAGGAATTTACTCTCCACGGTGGGAACCAGAACTAGTACCCTATCACCTGGAAAAAAAATTCTGACCCTAGCACCCTTATTATACGTATTCCTTTGTGCTTCTTGAGCTTTCTCCATGTGTTCCCTCACTATGGGTAGGACTGCAGCAATGCGGTCCTGCATTTGGGCAACATGCTCTATTACACTTCTGTAAGGGGTAACCTCGTGTTCCCAAGTTTCTTTGGCTATATCCAGTAAGCCCCTTGGATGTCGGCCATACAATAGTTCAAACGGGGAGAAGCCTGTGGATGACTGGGGAACTTCCCTAATGGCAAATAACAGGTATGGTAACAAACAGTCCCAGTTTTTCCCATCCTTATCGACCGCCCGGCGTAACATGCTCTTTAAGGTTTTATTGAACCTTTCCACTAAACCATCTGTTTGTGGATGATAGACTGAGGTTCTGAGATGCTTGATTTTTAGGAGTTTACATAGCTCTTTTGTTACTTGGGACATAAATGGTGTTCCCTGGTCAGATAAGATCTCTTTAGGAATTCCGACCCGGGAAAACAGAAGTACTAACTCTTTTGCTATGTTTTTAGCAGAGGTTCTACGTAGGGGAACTGCCTCCGGATATCGGGTAGCATAATCTAATATTACCAATATATGCTGATGTCCCCTAGCAGACTTTATTAGGGGTCCTACTAGATCCATAGCAATCCGGTCAAATGGTACCTCTATTATGGGAAGGGGTACCAATGGGCTGCGGTATGCTTTGAACGGGGCGGTGATCTGACATTCTGGGCATGAGGAACAATAGTTTGTAATTTCTGCCAGAACCCCAGGCCAATAAAAGCTTCGGAGAACCTTTTCTTTTGTCTTTTCCACCCCTAGGTGTCCCCCCAATGGATGACTATGTGCGAGGTGTAATACTACGTTACGGAATGTCCGTGGTACCAACAATTGTTTAGTTGTAACTGATTTTCTTTTATCAACCCGATATACTAGGTCGTTCTCTACCTCGAAGTAGGGGTAAGCAAGTGACCTATCTGGTTGGCCATGAGTACTATTCTGGTCCCGTATATTTCCCCTTGCTACCGCTAATGTGGGGTCCTCCCACTGGGCCTTCTTAAAACTCCCAGGACTGACCTCTAGGTCAGCGAGGGTCTTATCCTGTACTGGGGTGGTAAGTGCCTGATCAACATCTTGATTTGGGGTATTCCCTACCAAAGTAGTGATGGGGAAGGGAATTTCACAGCACTCCTCCTTTTCCCCCTTCTTATTTGGGCCCTCGTCAACCTCCATTTCTGAAAAAGGGAAAGGATTTGTTTCTTCTAACACTTCGTTATGGTCTGCTATTGAACTCTGGGCGCTATTCTGAGCTGGGGACCACATTTTTAGAAAATGGGGAAAGTCGGTCCCTATTAACACATCATGTGCCAGTTTGGGTACAACACCCACCTTGAAATCTAAAGAACCAAATTCTGTTTCAAAAAAAACATCAACAGTGGAATATTCATGATTATCCCCATGTATACAACAAATTGCCACTCTTTGTGAACTGTTTACCTGTTTCTTCTTAATGGGCAATAGGTATTCGGACACTAGTGTGACCATACTCCCAGAGTCAAGAAGTGCCCGAACCCTCTTACCATTAACCTTTACAAATGCCCACAGATGGTTATTCAAGGGGTCCTCTGGGCTAGGGCCCATACATTGGGACAACAGCGAATAAGGTTCCACGCTGTTGCATTGCATGGGCTCATCATTTAGTGGGCAGATTTTTGCTGTGTGGCCCCTCTCATGACAATTTACACATTTAGGTACATAGTCTGTGTCCCACTTAGAGCCTTTTCCCGGCTCCCCATGTTGGCTATTGCCCTTAGTGTGCGAACCACTGTTGCTGGAGCGGCGTGAAGGTGGTCGCCGCTCTTCAGCGCCCCTTAACCCCGGTACCCTTTTACCGTCTCTGGAAGAGTCCTGGAACCTCGGATAGTGGGGTTGCTCCACGACTGTGGGTTGCGGGTGCTCTTCTGCTGCACTGTACCTTTCTACAAGGGCCACAAGCTCATCCGCATTGTGGGGGTCACTCCGACTGACCCAACGGCGTAAGGCAGAGGGAAGTTTCCTCAAGAACTGGTCCATGACCAACCGTTCCACGATGTGGCTTGCTGAGTTGATCTCGGGTTGTAGCCACTTCCGGGCGAGGTGGATGAGGTCATACATCTGGCTTCGGGTGGCTTTATCCATCGTGAAGGACCATGCGTGAAACCTTTGGGCACGAACAGCCGTGGTTACGCCGAGGCGGGCGAGGATCTCGAACTTCAATTTTGCATAGACGTTAGCTTCGGCTGGCTCTAGATCAAAGTAAGCCTTCTGGGGTTCGCCGCTTAGGAAGGGTGCGATTAGACCAGCCCACTCAGCTTCTGGCCATCCCTCTCTCTGTGCCGTGCGTTCAAACGTGAGAAGATAGGCTTCCACATCATCCGAGGGTCCCATCTTCTGAAGGTAGTGGCTTGCCCTGGTCATTTTCGGAACTGGGGCTGCCTCTGCCAGTGGAAGGTTACTGATAGTCCCCCTCAGGATCTCGAGTTCCTGCTGTAAGCCCTGAGCGAACCGCTTTTGCTCCTCTCTCAGCAGGCGGTTTGTCTCTTGCTGGTTTGCATTAGTCTCTTGCTGGGCTATTAACAGCTGTCGCTGGGTTTCACTCGCCTGTTGCTGGGCTTCATTCGCGTCTTTCTGGACAGCGACATTGCGTACCAGCGCACTCACCACGTCTTCCATCTTGTTTGGAGAGAGAGAAAAAAAAAACCTTCTTTTTTTTTTTTTTTTTTTTTTTAAAGTTCTTTAACCCCCAGACCTTTCAGTGTTCTGCCCGCATTCTCCACCATATGTGACAAACGGCTTACTCCGGGGCTCCGCCGTCTGTCCGGGACTGTTAGAACACGGTCTTTTAGGGTAGGTTAAATGATGAGACGTCACGTACTGTTCTTTTAAACAGGCTATGCCTGGTTTATTCAGTCCCAGGCACTGAGACTGCCACAGTTTAAACAGAAAACAAAGCCAAACAAAAAGCTGCTCGTCTGAGCGATAACTTAAACTTAGATGTCCCTGACTCAGAGTTGGAAGTGGCTTGTCCACTTCCACCAACAAAATAAGTACCTTTGCAGTCTTTAGACAAACTAACAGAATGAATGAAGCGATTTGGGAAAGAGGCTTTCTCACCCCTCTGCAGTTCAGCAGCCTTCCAGGCTCTTGGGCGGGGCTCAGAGGAAACAGGAAACAGGTCTTATATACCTGAACTCTAATCAGCATGACAGGTGACAGAAAACAGGCAGCAGACAAACTGTGGAATGGAGTGCCTGTACCACGAGGCTGCCCTGTTCAGCTTAGACAGGACAGAAACTGTTCAGTATCCTGGGAGCCCTGTATATGGAGTTTATTACCAACCCCTGGTTTCTGTCACAATATATATATATACATATACATATACATATATATACTGCATTACAATTCATGAATTTATGCCATCTGGCAGTCACGCGAAGCATTGCAGCCTAGTAAATCCTGAACCATTATCAATTAACACATCAACCGCGCGTCAGCCGTGTAATGCGCCTGGCTGGGAAGGCAAAAGGAGCCCGGCATGCTCCAGGTGAACAGAGTGGCATTCCAGGAACATGCCAGGTACATGCCAGTTATTAGTAAGAATAAAAGCTGCCGCAGCAGTATTTCTATTTCTGTCTCTCTCTTTTCCTTGATTGCGCAATCCAATACCAATGAGCTAATTGCTTAAAATTAATGGCGCTATATAAGTATGGTTAGGAGGGAGGGACTTCATTTTCCTGACGAAGTCACGTGGTGACAAAACGCGCGTTGGGACCCAGATCAAACTGACGACTGATGTCATCACGCACGTTGACATCCACGAACTCTCTACCAGCAGCTCAAGTGCATGGTGTACTTTGTGTACCGGAAGGTTATGATTCTCATCTATGCGATCTGGCAGCTGGTGTTCTCTCTGCTTACCCTGCACTGTGCTGTGCTGGAGAAAACGGGGACTTCCTTCTATTACACACTTTGGAGGACTTTGTCATCAACCCGAGGTGAGTAACCACCAGAGATTAATTTCTCTACATTGCTGATTTTTCAGCTCCGTTTGTGAGTGTGCATTTATTGGTCTTTTAAGTTTGGTATTAAACTTTGTAATAGATTTGCACTATGGGGCACGCGCGTCTCTTTTTTCTTTTCTAATATACTGTATATATATGTAGCCCCGAGGTAAAATTTCACTTTCTGGCCCCCCTCCGCGAGTGCCGTGCGGTAGCGGGTGCCGCCGGAGGCTGCGACGGACCCGCCGGCACTTCGCGAGGGTGGGGGCCAGTGCAGGGAGCAGAGCGTTGCTCTGAGGGGCAGGCCGGTTACTGGGGACGCGATCGGGCCATCGCTAAGGCCGCGATCGCGTTGCCACCGGCCCGGCGGCTTGTGCAGCGGGCGCCGCCATTGCGCGTTAGTTCGCGCATGCGCAGTAGGCAGAAAGCGCAGGGAAGGCCCCAGGGAGATCGCGCGAGAGTAGGGAAGTGTAGAGAGAGGTTGCGGCGGCCATTGGTAGTTCGCGCATGCGCAAGGCAAGTGCGCACGCGGCCCCAATACTCAGGCAGCCCCCTGGGAACTACATTTCCAAGGAGGCATAGGGAGACAGGCACCAGGTGCCTGATAGCGGCCAATAGGGCTGGAGGAAGCTCAGCCCGGGAATATAGATACATTTCCCGGGCTTTTGCAAGTGAGTCAGGAAGAGGCAGAGGAAGGAGTAGGAAGGGTGTAGGGAGCGCGTGGCTCCTGCACCAGGTAAGGGTTCTCCTTAGGTCTCCAGGCAGGCCCCAATTCCCGGTAAGGGCAGGGGGTAACTGAAGAGGGACGGCCCTAGATAAGGAGGTCACCCTTAGGTGTGAAAGGTGCAGGTTTGGCAGTGCCACAGCGGGTTGTGCTGTGCGCACTGGCAAATAGGCACAGAGTGCGAGCAGTGGGTATTTGCTGCGGGTTCCAGTGGATGGTGTGTGTATCGTTCTGTGTGTTGTTGCTGCATGTGCTGGGAGCAGTGTGTGCAGCATGTGCGAACGTCTGCAGGCTGACGGTGAGAGCTGTGTGTCTGCTGCAGGCGCTTTAGGAGTAGCTAGTTGTTAGGGAGGATTAGGGACGTGGGTAGCTAGGGGAGTGGGGCAGGTTATTACTCCGCAGGCCCTAGGAGATTTCCCCCAAGCCACCCCAGGTTGCGGTTCATCAGGGACAGGCCCTAGGTTAGGGTTCCTGTCACTTTAGGGTTAGTTAGGGATAGATAGGGATAGCGGCAGTTGCTGTTCCCGTGAGACGGTTGTGTTCCCGTGAAGCGGTGGGACCCTCGTTGGGGTTCCTGGAGAAGTACCTGGATAGGATCAGATGGATGCATCGCACGTCTGACCCTTTGAGAAGAGTGTTGCAGGCCCGAGCATCGGAGTGCTCGGAAAGTACCTCTGTATTATATGTGCACCAACAGGCCTATTAGTTCATAGTGACTGCGCAGTCACCCACGACCTCTGTAGGAGTACGGGACATTGGGTGTGGGGGATTACAGGACTTTGGGCCTGAGGTGATAAGGTTATGATGTTATGTAATGTGTTATAAGGATGTGTTAGTAAAGTGTTAGTCATTGTTTTATCGTATACGTGTGTTATTGTATTTCTTACCCAGGGCTATCTTTCATAACGGGGATCCTGGGTAAGTGGAGGCGCTGCACCAGGTAAATGGTAAGGGTTTCCCCAGGCTCCCAGCTAGCGGAGGCTCAGATCTCCTGGAGCCACAGGTGTGATACAGTTACCAGTAGTCCCTTAGAAGAGGTGTGCCGCAAGGAAAGGGACCGGTTAGACCACAAGGGGCCAATGTGAGATTGGGTGGGTCAGGCCGGTTCACAAAAAGGGCTACATATATAACACCAATATACAAACAAATTAAAGATTACACAAACATGCAGAAATAAAAACATGAAATCTCAATCTCAAGAGCAGCACATTGCATCTGAAAATTAAACCAGCACATTGAAAAATAAATTATATCTCATCTCCCAACAAAACAGCACCTAGACAAATAAATATATACCAAATGGCAATCAAACAATTGCATTTTAGAGTGTACATGATGCAATTAATCTGTTCATCATCTATGACAAATCAATGTTCAAAATAACATAAACAATTACCAACAAGATACAACCGGACGACCATCACATTGCCAGGGGGTTTGTACAACTCTATTTATTTACTTTATTTATGCTGTTTTATGTGTTTAATAATGGGCAAATAATCTATTATCCATACCTTGATAATAGTTATATTTTGCACATTAATGTACTGTATGTGTTTTGGGGGGGGAGGGATATTTATTTTTTTAAATGTATATGACAGGTTTATTTATTTTTACATACAGGGCTGGTTCCTTCGGTCAGTGAGGACCTCTGGAGACCACCTGAGGGCCCACGGACGCCCACAGGTACCAGGCTGCAGACCCACGGGGGCCACCGGTGGGGAAAAACCGGGGGCCCCACAGCTTTGGGGGCCCTGAGAACCAATAGGGACCACCCAAGGGCCCCAGACCCCCATTGGAAAAACAAGAGGACCCTCAGACACCTTTGGGGCTGACCCAGGGACCCCCACACACCCGTAGGGCCACCCGTGGCGACCCCATTTGGGGCCCACGGTGACCCACGGGGACCACCTGGAGGCCCACGGCACCTGGCGGGGATCACCTGGAGGCCTCCAGACCCTGGTATACTGTGGGGCCTGCGGATACCCGCCAGGACCACCGGGGACTCCCGTGGGCCTGGGTTATTAACCCGGTATGTAAAAGAATAAATCATGTATTTATGGGGGGGCACAGGGGGTGGGTGGGTTATGTATTGTTTATTAAATATAGTGATGTTTATTGTGGGTAGCGGGGTGGGGGAAGGGGGTATTGTCCCCAAGCCAGGGTGTGTTGGCCCCCCGGTGTGTAGTGGGTGATGGTGGTTAGGCCTCACGCGGTGGGTAGTGGGGGAGGGTGGTTAGGCCTCCCGAGTGGTGGGTGAGGGTGGGTTAACCCCTTAATTAATATAGCGGTTAAAGTGTTTTAGTGGTAAAGTGATTAAGTGGTTAGGGGACATTACATTGGCTCTTTTTATTCTTGTGTATGTTTTGCAGCACCGGAGGGCACGGACGATGATGAAGATAAGGATGTATTGTATGTAGGGTGGCCTTCATCATGGCAGCTGGGCAAGAAGGGTGAGTGCAAGATGTCTTTATTTTATTTATTGTTATTAATGTATTTTAAATGTGCAAATGCATTATTATCCATAGGTGGATAACAGTAATTTTGCACATTACTGTAGTGTATGTGTTGGGGGGGGGGGGGGGTGTATTTGTTTAAAAGTATGGATGTATTTTTAAATAATTTTTGGGTGGCACAGAATTGGTACTGCAGGCAAGCGGGAACCCACAGACACCTGCAGGGACCACCTGAGGGCCACCGCCAGCCTATAGCATCATTCCTATGCATCCCCCAAAAATTAAGCTATGTATGTTTGGGGGTATAGGGGTTGTTGGGGGCACAGGGGATGTGTGTGTTGTGTATTGCAATGTTTATTGGGGGCAATTGTCCCCAATAAACATGCTATTGTGCCTTATCCCCTTCATTACCTCAGCGGCTATCCGCTAAGGTAACGAAGCTGCTTTAATTTATTTTCATTTTTTTTTTTTTTTAACTTGTATTTTTTTATTGTTTTTTCAAACTGTAAACCAAGGGGAAAACAAAAGAGAGGTGGGAGGGGTGGGGAGCGGGTACAGAAAATAAGAAGGTGTGGGGGGAAGGGGTGGTAGGGTGTCATCTATCATGCGCTCCTCGCAGGGAGCGTACATACATTTACACTTGAAACATCCTTAATCAGAACTAAGTCAGTTTACCCAATAATGATTTCCTTATTTCGTCAATCCTATTGGATTTTTCCAAATGTATGTCTCCCACGGATCCCATGTTGTCAGGAAGGTGTGGTGCCGGTCATGGATCAGGCTTGTGAGTCTCTCCATTGTCATTATATAGTTTATCTTGTGTAATACCTCGGTGATAGAGGGGGGGTCGTTCTGCTTCCAGTGTTTTGCTATTAGTGTTTTGGCTGTTGATAGGATCTGTGTTATCAAGTAGTCTATTTTTCTCTCTAGGCCCTCGTTGGGTTTTAGTAGGAGCACTGTTTCTATGTTCCAGGGTAGGTCCAGGCCTGTTACCCCTTCTATTAGCCACCTGATTCTCCCCCAAAAAAGGATTATCTTAGGGCAAGACCACCATATGTGCTTAAATGTGCCTATTTGGCAGCAGTTACGCCAACACATAGGGGAGGTTAGTGGGAAAAAAGAGTGGAGGCGCGCTTGGGTATAGTACCATCTGTGTAGGACTTTCAGTTTTGTTTCCCTGATTGTTGAGCACCGAGAAGCCCTTGCTATCCTTTCGTATATTTCTTCCCAATCCTCTTCTTCTAAGGGGTTCCCAATGTCTCGTTCCCAGTCTGATATGTTTTTGGTTGTTTGGCCTTCATTTTGTTTCAATAGTGTCTGATAAAATTGGGCAATCATCCCCCTGTTGTAGTGTCCCCTTGGTAACAAACTCTCAAAATTGGTGAGTGGTCTGGTCCAGGTGTCTCCGGGCTGTATCGAGGTGACAAAATGGGCCAACTGCATATATTGGAATA